>NC_056733.1:935699796-935709796 GCF_019279795.1 Protopterus annectens | reverse complement strand
GATCTCTTCCATTTTTCTGCATAAGATTTCCTGGTGCTGGGCCTCCTGGCTTCCAAAATGACATCCATAACAGCTTTAGAGAGAGGTGTATTCTGAGTGGCTATATTATCCGCCATGCAGCCAGATTTAAGGTTCTGAGTCAGCTGTGCAGGATCGGATTGTTTTGTGGAGTCAGAAGATGAGGAATTAGAGGTAAAGTCCAGGCTGGGCCTTGAGACAAGCTCTTTAGGATTGGGTACCAGTGCTGGCGTGGCCAGTCTGGGGCAATCAAAATCATTTTTGGCTTCTCTTGTCTGAGTTTTAGGAGCACCTTGGGAAGGAGAGGCAGTGGTGGAAAGGCATAAACTGTTAGGGTTTTCCAGCTGAAAGATAGAGCATCCACTTCCCCATGCTTGTGAGTGATAAGCCCTTGTGCAGAATCTCTGTAGTTGGTAGTTGTGAGGGGAGGCAAAGAGATCTATGTCTGGGCATCCCCATTTCTTTATCATGCTGAAGACCTGTGGACGAGTGGATCCATGAGGTTTCTGCTTAGTTAATCTGCCAGAGTATTTTTCTTTCCTGGCAGGAATTGTGCCTGCAGATGTACTTGATAGGACAGTGCTGTGTTCCAGAAAGTTATGGCTTGCCTGCAGAGGGGGTAGGAATGTGTGCCCCCTTCCTTGTTTATGTACCACATAACTGTAGTATTATCCGTCTTTAGTAACAGTTGTCCTGGATGTAGTAGATCCTTGAAGGCTGTCAGGGCATTCTGTACAGCTAGCATCTCTTTTTGATTGATGTGAAGATGCATTTGGTCTGTGGGCCACATGCCCTGAATACATTTTCCTGCCATGTGTGCCCCCCAGGCATAATCCGATGCATCTGTTAGTGTCTGCCTGGCTGTGGGTAAAGTGAAAGGCTGTCCCTTGTTGTGGTGACAGGCCAGTGCCCATAGAAACTCCTGTTGCAGGCAGGGAATAAGAGTTATTGTTTCCAGGCTGTGGCAATGTCGAGTCCAAACACTTTTTAGGTACCACTGTAGCTTCCTCATATGCAGTCTTGCATATGGAATTAGCAGAATGCCATGAAGCCCAAAGCCTGCAGAATTTTTCTTGCAGGGAGCTGGGTCTTTGTTGCCATCATTTGAAAGTAATGATTCAGCTGCCTTTGTTTGTCTGGCATGAGATAAGCCATCTGGGCAGTTGTATTTAAGCTTGCACCCAGGAATATTCTCTCTTGAGAGGGCACTAGTTTTGATTTCTTTTCGTTTACTGTGTACCCTAGGGAAATTAGTAATTCTTTTACAAATGCCAGATGCTAAAGTAGAATGTCCTTGCTCTCTGCTTGAATAAGGCAGTCGTCCAAGTAGGGATATATTTGAATTCCTTTTTGTCTGCAAAATGCAATTACTGGTGCCAGGCATTTTGTGAAGACCCTGGGCGCAGTAGATAAGCCAGAGGGCAGTGCAGAGAATTGGTAATGCATTGAGCCAGCTATGAATCTGAGGTACCTTCTGCAAGATTGTCTGATTGGGACATGCAGGTATGCCTCTGAGGTCCAAAGTAATTAGCCAAGCCTTCTTGCCCAGCATGGGTAGAAGTTGCTGCAGTGTCAACATTTTGAATTTTGGAACATCCAGGAAAGTATTTAGAATTGACAGGTCCAGTATTGGTCTCCAGGCTTTGTCCTTTCTGGGTACCAAGAAAAGTCTTGAGTAAAATCCTTATCCCTGTTCTTGCTGTGGTACTTTGAATAGCTCTCATGTCCATGAGAGCAGAAATTTGTTTTTGTGCCTCTGCCCATTGGTTTTGTGGCAGGTCTGGCATACCTTTTGACCTTGGTAGGGTGTGAAAGTGGAACCTGCAACCCTGAGAAACAATATTCAGTACCCATTTGCCCTGGGTGATCATGTGCCAATTTTGTGAGAAAAGTGCTAGTTTTCCCCCTAAGGGTGCTGACAAAAGGTAAGTGCGTGGCTTCTGTAGAGGGAAGTAATTGGGACAGTTTCCTATAAGGTTGTGATTTGTCTTCTCCGCCTTTGGGGGCTGAAGCATCCCATTGTTTAGGCCTGTATGAGCCTTGGGACTGAGATCTGCCTCTTGGGTGTCTGTATCTACCTCGTTGCAGCCTGAATGACACTGGAAAGGACCAATTTTTAGAAGGCCAGTTCCTGCTAAATCTAGGTGGCTGAACCTGTAAGAAATCCTTTACTGTCTGCATTGATTTTGCTTTATCCTACATTTTCTTTAACACCTCTTCTGCCTTAACGCCAAACAAAAGTATCATGCTGTAATGGAGCATCCAATAATTTTGCTTTAACATGATCAGGTAAACTTTGTTCTTTTAACCAAGCATGCCTTCCAATGACAGAGCCTGTAACTGCGGCTCTGCAAGAAGCCTCTAATGAATCAAAACCACATTGCAGAGTGTGCTTTCCCACTTGTTCAGCTGCATGCAATAAATCCTGCATTTCCTTAGTCAGGACATTCTGAGCTTATAAGCATTTTCTGTTTTAACAAAGACATTCAGTATTGCTGATATTTAAGCATGTGAAACTGACAGTTCAAAGCCCTTACAGCTAAAGTAGCAGAAGTGTAAACTTTTTCCCCCCATCTATCCAGTGCTCTAGAATCCCTATCAGAGGGGACAGGGTTTTTTGCAGTGGAAGCCTTGACCCCTTTGGGACCCTGAGAAATTGTTTCTGGGTCAGCAGCAGGGTTTTTATAAAGAAATTTATGAGAGTCTGGGACCCTGTAGTACCCGTCTGGCTTGACTGGTGCAGGGAGTAAAGAATCAGGAGACAAACTGGATTCAGAAAAAAACAAACAAACCATCAACAATATCTAGTACAGGGGGGATAGCAAGGGGCCTGTGCTGAGGCAGTAAAAGAAAGTCTGAGCCTTTTCTTGGATTCTGAATAATCCTGGGTCTCCCAATGGAAATGCTCCCTCATGGTGTGCAGGGTTGGGTTTCCCCCAAAAGAGTAATCCTCAGGAGGAGAGGCTGAAGGTATAGATTCTTCATCATCAGAGTCCTCGTAGGGAGGAGGAGAACAGCCCCGATCTGAAGAGGAATCAGAGGAAGAGAACAGCCCCGATCTGAAGAGGAATCAGAGGAAGAGAACAGCCCCGATCTGAAGAGGAATCAGAGGAAGAGAACAGCCCCGATCTGAAGAGGAATCAGAGGAAGAGAACAGCCCGATCTGAAGAGGAATCAGAGGAAGAGAACAGCCCGATCTGAAGAGGAATCAGAGGAAGAGAACAGCCCGATCTGAAGAGGAATCAGAGGAAGAGAACAGCCCGATCTGAAGAGGAATCAGAGGAAGAGAACAGCCCGATCTGAAGAGGAATCAGAGGAAGAGAACAGCCCGATCTGAAGAGGAATCAGAGGAAGAGAACAGCCCGATCTGAAGAGGAATCAGAGGAAGAGAACAGCCCGATCTGAAGAGGAATCAGAGGAAGAGAACAGCCCGATCTGAAGAGGAATCAGAGGAAGAGAACAGCCCGATCTGAAGAGGAATCAGAGGAAGAGAACAGCCCCGATCTGAAGAGGAATCAGAGGAAGAGAACAGCCCCGATCTGAAGAGGAATCAGAGGAAGAGAACAGCCCCGATCTGAAGAGGAATCAGAGGAAGAGAACAGCCCTGATCTGAAGACGAATCAGAGGAAGAGAACAGCCCTGATCTGAGGAGGAATCAGAGGAAACAGAAACCTGGTCAGAGGAATCATAGTCAGTGTCTTGCCTAGGCCTTTTATCAGGAGGGGGATGGGAACCCCTGATCAAAGTAATTAGGTCCTCGGCCATTTTAAGCATCTGTTTCTTAGGCATGGATGACTGTACAGGAGAATGCTGTACTTGTTTCTTTGTCTTTAATGGTGGTTTAGACTTTGCCTTGGCTGCTGAAGTGGACTTGATAGTAAGCTGTGTAGATCTGAAAACACCCTCAGAAACCGATGCCTGCTCAACGGCTCCAGACCCATCTGAGGGAATAGTTTCCGTAGGCCCAATACCGTGAGTTTCCAGAGGCCTAGTTGTCTCCACGTGGGAGACGCAGGTGGCCCGTGGCTCTAAGGTAGCGGGTGTCAGGGGCTGCGAAAGCACCTCACTAAGAACCAGCGAACCGGCGACTGGCCTAGAAGAGGCTTCGTCGTCGGTTTTGGACTTCGGATTCCTGTCTTTTTCTTTGTCTTTGCGTTTTTTATGAATTCCGGTCGTCGGTTGTTCTGATGGCATTATGTAGTTAAACCTTCGGCCAAAGTAATGTAAAGCAAAATCAAACAGACGCTTAATAGTGCGTTGGTTGAATCTAGCACAAAACAGACAACTAGCAATGTTGTGGTCAGGGCCTAGGCAAGGAATACAGTAAGAGTGAAAATCCTTATGAGGTATTTGCTTCCCACAAGAAATACAATTGTTAACTTTTACTGACATCGGTCTGGAGCAAGAAAAAGTTTCTAGCGGGTACTTAGCTTTATTGAAGACTTCGGTTCTGAAATTCAATTTTGAAAATCTCAGGAGTCGGCCGACCGGCACTTGTGAACTGCTTTTGCTTCGGGCACCATGCGGCAAGAAAGACTGAAGAAAATGTCGTCTGCTGCATCTTTTATACCCCTGGCGCACTGACGTCAGGGAAGAGGCGACAGCAACCGACGCCGGACCAGGACTTTGGAATTCAGGCCTACTGCAGGTAGCCTGCCAGCAGGATAACCCAAGTGTAATGACTGCAACAATGAAACACGAACATCTGCAGTGGCAAAGCCTGCCCTGGATTTGGAGAAAAGAAGCAAATGATGATGCTTTGTGAAGGTATGAACACAGTTCCAAGTAGCAGCCTCTAGAATGTCTTTGGTTGGAACCCCTCTGAGATAAGCTGCTGAGATAGAGGCAGCCCTGGTGGAATGTGTCCTGATCCCCTTGGGCACAAGTTTACCATGGTGCAAGTAGCAGAAACGAATGCAGTGGCTTATCCACTTAGAAACGGTCTGCTTTGATACAGCCTTCCCTTCTGACCCTGCAGCAAATGCTACCAGTAGTTGCTCAGACTTCATTAGAGATTTGGTTCTGCTTAAGTAGAATCTTAGTTGTCTGTGTACATCCAATGAATGCAGAATATGCTCCCCCTTGTTCTGCAGATTTGGGTAAAATGTTGGCAGGTGAATTGTCTGGTTAAGAGCCACACTGGCTACCACCTTAGGCATAAAAGAAGGATTGGTCCTGAGGGACACCCTGTCCGGGTAAAATGCAATGAAAAACTCCACAGCCATGACAGCCTGTAGTTCTGAAACCCTTCTTGCTTAAGTGACTGCCAAGAGGAAAGATGTTTTCCAAGATAGAAATTTTATATCCGCAGTAGCTGCTGGTTCAAAAGGAGGCAGGGTGAGTTTTTCCAGCACAAAGTTGAGGTCCCATGCAGGAGTTGGTGATCTTCTGGGAGGCCTTAAATATTTGGCCCCTCTAAGATACGGTTTAAGCAGAGGATGAGAAAAGAGGGGAGGCTCTGTGTTGTAATGAGCCGAGATGGCAGAGGCATGTATTTTTATTGAAGAAAAAGATAGGCCCTTGTCAAGCATCTCAGTCAAATACTGTAAAATCTGAGGAATATTGGGCTTTGCTGTGTCCGTTCCTTGTGCTTGGTTCCAAGCACAGAATCTCTTCCATTTATCAGCATAAGATTTTCTACTACTAAGCTTTCTGGCTTCCAAAATGACATCCATCACAGATTTACTGAGAGGTGTTTGAATAATTAAATGATCAGCCAAGCTGCAAGGTTCAGAATTTGGAGCTGAGTGTGCAGAATTTGATTGTTCTGCTGAGACAGCAGATGAGGTATTTAAGGCAAGTACCAAGGAGGAAGTAGAGACATTTTCCTTAGAAATTGGTACCAGTGCTGGCGAGGCCAGTCCAGAGCAACTAGGATCATTTTTGGCTTTTTCTGTCTGACTTTTAGTAAGACCTTGGAGAGAAAAGAGGCAGAGGGGGAAGAAAAGGTTTCCCCGAACGGGGTACTTAGCTTTAGTCTGAAGACTTCGGTTCTGAAACTCCAATGCAAAAATTTCAGGAGTCGGCCGACCGGCACTTGCGAACTGCTTCGGGCACCGCACAGCAAGAAAGACTGAATAAAATGGCGTTGGCTGCACGTTTTATACCCCTGACGTCCTGGAAGATCAGATAGCAACAGACGCAGGACCCCAAGACTTTGTTATTCAGGCTGACGGAGGGCAACCTGCCAGCAGATTACCCAAATGTAATTACTGCAACATTGAAACACAAAGAACATCCACAGTGAAAAACTTTTCTATAGCAAACTTCACCTTACTTAAGACAGAGGTGGTAAGTTTCACAGCCCCCAGGATAAACAGTGTCCAAGACGCAGGAACCTTTATAAATGCACTCTATGAGCACCTACAAGGATGCATGGATCGTGCCATCCCTAGCAAAACCAAGACTCCCTCCCCTAAGAGAAGGAAACCAGTCTGGTGGACCCTTGCCATAAACAGGCTATACAATAGGAGGGGGAAACTAATTCAGAAAAAAGGCAAATCACAAGAAAGAAAGACATCCCTGATCAGTATCAGCAAGAAACTAAGGTCCCTCATAAAATCATCCAAGGCTAACTTTGAAAGAAAAAAAGCCAAGGATCTGAAAGATAAGCACAAAGCCTTCTTCAACTATGTCAAGAATCTAAGTGGCAACTCGCAGATATGCTCGGAGCTAGGGCAAAATAGCAGAAAATATACTGAACCTACTGATATTGCCAACATCCTGGCAGATAGATTCAGTGCAAACTTCACCCCCTCTCACCCCCAAAAGGCTCCACAACAATACCAGGAAAAGTGTAGTGTCCCAGAAATCACAGATGCACAGGTGAAAACAGCCCTTTCAAAAGCCAAAAGCACAGCGTCAATGGTGCCAGATGGTGTCCCAGGCTGCGTCTTGCACTAACTACAAAACGAACTAACCCCCCCCCCACCTAAACACACTGTTCAACCTCAACCTCTCCACAGGCTACATGCCCATAGAATGGTGCACAGCAACGGTTATTCAGCTCCACAAAAAAGGGGCCACAACTGGCCCTGGTAACTATTGCCCCATAAGCCTGACTAGCCTGTTCTGCAAGTCTATGGAGCGCATCATCATAGAACTCATTAACAACGACATTGGGAATGTCCAAACACTTGACCCGACCCAGTTCGGCTTTGTAAAGGGGAGATCATGCCTACTAAATCTGGTTGACTTCAAGACCGTTACCAAGGCCAGAGATGAGGGGAAGGTGGTTCACACAGCCTACCTTGACCTCGCCAAGGCTTGTGACACCATTCCCCACTCAGGAATTATAGAAAAACTCACCACCCAGAACATAAACCCCTACGTCACGAGATGGGTTGCAAACTGGCTTACAGACAACTCACACTGTAAGAATAGTGGGCTCCAGGTCGGACTCTAAACCAGTTAGAAGTGGTGTCCCACAAGGCTCGGTCCTGGGACCCCTACTGTCCGGCATATACTTCTCAGAAGTACAGGCAAACACAGGACTATGGCTAACCAAGTTCGCAGATGACTGCAAACGGAGCCATAATTGACTCTTCGGCTGACACGGACATTCTCCGAAAGGGCCTTACTGAGACAGACACCTGGTGTCAAAGTCATGGTCTCAAGCTAAATGGCAAAAAATGCATAGTCATCCTGTTTGGGAAAAACAAAACACCCATGATTTACCACATAGGTGGCAGCCCCCTTAATACAGAAGGGGTAATAAGAGATCTGGGGACCCATGTAGATAGTAATCTCTCCTTTGACAATCATATTGCCAAAGTAGTTAGGAAATCTTTCTATGTAGTCCATCTAATTACTATAGGGGTTTGAATCTAGAAATAAAGAGGTTATAGTGCCCCTCTACTAGTCACTCATCAGACCCATCAGAGTACAATGCCCCATTTGGGATGCATCTCACAAGACACTTCCAACGGCTGGAAAGACCACAAAAGTACCTCACCAAGAGGATTACTGGCCTCAAACATATGTCCTATGCAGCCAGACTGGAAAAACTCCGGCTGTAGTCAGTGGCATATTGCTGACTCAGAGGTGATCTCTGCCTGACTTACAAAGCCATGTCCACCTAAAGAAATCCAAGTCACTGCGAGCCACTCGCTCTAGTGAGCTAAATCTCGCCACAACAATAAATAAAACATGCTGGAAGGATAGATTCCTGTCAGAGACTCCCCATGCTTTGGAACAAAATTCCTAACTACATTAGGCAGAGCCCCTTGTTAACGCTCTTCAAGAGAAACTTTGACGAGTGGATGGGTAACAGAAAATACACCCCTGGGATCACTTCACTGGCTCTTGATAGAGGCTCAGTTAATAAATCAATGGGGCGGCGAAAGTGGACACACTGGCTAGCCTTATAAATGCCCTCAGGCAGATAGGTTCATAGGTAGGTACTAGGCTATCATTATACAGACTTTATTTAGAAATATGATGTACATGCACAGGTACCCCCTTCACCCACAAGCAGTTTTTTATTGGACAAGGTAAAACCATTAGTCTCAAGTACCACTTTGTAGTGATAGCACTCCCTGGTTAAAGTGAATCGCACAGAATCATAAAGTAGGCAAAGTGAAACTGATGGAATTGAATAAAAAAAAGTACAGGCTATAGCCCATTTGCAGCTCACATCCATCACCTAAGGTAATCTGTCAGCTACTCAGCATCTCATCAGACCCACACAAAGCACTGCCATACAGTCAGTAACCAAGCATTCAGCAGCACAGCACCCACCTCCACCTCAGCGACATGGTGCACACATGCACCCACCTCAGCAACGTGGCGCACACACGCACCCACACCCACCTCAGTGACATGACGCGCACACGCACCCACATCAGCGACATGGCGCACACACACCCACATCAGCAACATGGTGCACACACACCCACCCACATCAGCAACATGGTGCACAGACGCACCCACACCCACCTCAATGCGGCGCACATGCACCTACACCCACCTCAGCGACAGCACACACACGCACCCACCTCAGCGACGCGGCACCCACATGCACCTCAGCAAAGCGATGCAGCACCCACACCCACCTCAGCAAAGCAGCGCACACCCACACCCACCTCAGCAACGTGGCACGCACCCACACCCACCTCAGCAACGCGGCGCACACACGCACCCACACCCACCTCAGCAATGGGGCACACACACGCACCCACACCCACCTCAGCAACAGGGCACCCACACTCACCTCAGCAACAGGGCGCACACACGCACCCACACCCACCTCAGCAACGCGGCGCACACACGCACCCACACCCACCTCAGCAACGTTTTACACTCATCAGTGACGTGCCACACCCGTATCAGCAATGCACCACACCCACATCCTCAGTGACAAGACACCCCCCCACCTCAGCAATATACCACACTCATGTAGTGTACTTCTAGGCTGTGTCCAGGTATCCTATATGACCTTATTCTCGGTTTGCCCCCAACACAGCAATATCACAGATGTTAATATGAAAAGTCCTCTGGAGACAAAGCCACATATAAGCAAGCAGACTTATTCATGAGCAGCATACAGCTACATATTGAGAATCACAGAAAAGTGAAACTAAAGCAGAACAAGTTGTGGCTACTTTTATACACAAAACTACAGGAACTGGCAAACTTATCTGTCAAAGCCACATGGATGTTTTAGAATACCCTCAAATACTTTACATTTTTTTATATTTTCTTTTATTTTCTTTTAAATTGACCAATTATTACAAATTTCTCCATCTGTCATGAATACAATTTCATATTCAACGGATAAATTCTGCATCTACAACGGATAAACTACTTCTCTGAAATCCAAGTGACACAAACGACCCATCTATGATTAATACAAAAACTACTTCTTGTAGATCAATTTAGTGTGAAGTAAATTTCTGATGTTAAAAGCTCTTCACTAGCCTGTAACCCCTTTCTCTATCATGACTAGCACTGCCTGACCACCATGCACAGTTAACAGAAAACA
>NC_056733.1:935644796-935692296 GCF_019279795.1 Protopterus annectens | reverse complement strand
TAGGTTTGCTACTATTCTCCTCAAGGACTTCCAATAGAAATCACAGGGTCACACTAGGCTATCTGCCCCTAGGGCATTTATAAGCCTAGCCAGAGTGTGTTTGGCTTTCGCCACCCATTTTAAATGAATTTTGCTATGCCCTTTTTCGAGGTTAGTATACTGTGCCTCTAACAGCGACACAGAAGGGATATCCGGGGTAAACCTACAATCTCCCATCCACTCAAGATTCCTCTTGAAGAGAGTCAATGAGGGACTCTGCCTAACCTGCACTGGGATTTTATTCCAGAGTGAAGGGAGCCTCTGGGTTATGAATCTGTCCCTCCAGCATGTCCTATTTATTTCAGTGCTGAGGTTCAAGTCTCTCGAGCGCGTAGCTCGATGGGATTTGGATTTTCTGAGGTGCAGCATATCCATTAATTCCAGGTTAGACATGGCTTTATACGTCAGGCACAGATCGCCTCTGAACAGGCGGTATGCCACTGAGTAGAGCTGGAGTTTCTTTAACCGGGCAGCATATGGCATCTGTTTGAGCCCTTTGATCCTCTTGGTGAGGTACTTTTGGGGTCTTTCCAGTTGCTGCAGGTGTCTGGTAAGGTACATCCCCAAGAGGGGCATTGTACTCAATTATGGGCCTGATGAGGGACGAGTAAAGAGGCACGATGACCTCCCCTGATCTAGATGTGAATCCCTTCATGATTAGGTGGGCTATATAAAATGTTTTTCTAACCACTTTGGCCACGTGGTTGTCAAATGAGAGATTGCTATCAACTTGGGTCCCCAGGTCCCTAATTACTTCTTCTGTACTTAATGGATTACCACCTATGTGGTAATTTGTGGGCACTTTGTTTTTGCCAAAGGGGATGACTATACACTTTTTGGCGTTTAGCTTGAGGCCATGGCTCTGGCACCAGTTGTCTGTTTCTATGAGGCCCTTTTGGAAGATGCTTGCGTTGGCTAGAGAGTCGATTATGGCGCCCAGTTTGCAGTCATCTGCGAACTTGGTCAGCCACAGTCCTTCTGTGTTGGCCTGTACCTCCGAGAAATATATACCGAACGAGAGGTCCCAGGACTGAGCCTTGTGGGACTCCACTTTTAACTGGTTTGGAGTCTGACATGGCTCCAGCAATTCTAACCATGTGGGTTCTGTCCTTGAGCCAGTTTGCAACCCATCTAGTGACATAGGGGTTTATATTTAAGCTGGTGAGCTTATCTATAATGCCCAAGTGGGGTATTGTATCGAAGGCTTTTGCGAGGTCCAGGTAGGCTGTGTGGACCACCTTCCCCTCGTCAATGGCCTTGGTGACCGTTTCAAAGAAATCGACCAGGTTTAAGAAGCAGGATCTGCCCTTAAAGCCAAACTGGGTAGGATCCAGTGTCTGTAGGTCCCCAATATCTTTATTTATGAGGTCCATGATGATCCTTTCCATAGCTTTGCAGACCAAGCTAGTCAGGCTTAAGGAGCGATAGTTTCCAGGATCTGTTGAGGCACCACCTTTGTGGAGAGGGACCACTGTTGCTGTACGCCACTCTTTGGGTACATATCCTGTAGTAAGGCTGAGACTGAACAGTAGTTTTATGTTTGGGTTTAGCTCTTCTTGGAGTTCATGTAGGATGCAGCCCGGGACACAGTCTGGTCCCATTGATGCTGTGTTTTTTGCTTTGGAGAGGGCGGCTCTTACCTGAGCATCTGAGATGTCAGCGCGGCAGCCTTCCGCTCGGATAGATATTTGCCCTTTTGGTGGGGAGGGGGGATGCTGAACCTGTCAGCTAGGATGTTGGCAATGTCTGTGGGTTCGGTGTATTTTTTGTCATTTTGGACTAATTCTGAGCATATCTGGGAATTCCCACCCAGGTTCCTAACATAACTAAAGAAAGCCTTGTGATTATCCTTGGTGTCCTGTGCAATTTTTCTCTCGAAGCTGGCCTTAGACCACTTTATGAGTGCCTGTAGTTTTTTGCTAATACTGATCAGAGATGCCTTCCCTTTTTGGGATTTTGCTCATGTAGTAGCTTCCTCCTTCTATTGTATAGTTTGTTTATGGCTGGGGTCCACCAGACAGGACGTCTGCCTTTGGAGGATTGGGTCTTGGTTTTATTAGGGATTGATTGCATGATCCATGCATTCCTGAAAGTGTTCATAGAACGCGTTTATAAAGGATTCTGCGGTCTGGCCCGTATTTTCCACAGGGCCGGGGGCTTTGAAGGATTCCACCTCGGTTTTGAGGAGTGAAATTTGCTTTAGAGAAGTTTATCACTGTAGTTTTCTGGGCGGGGGGAGGGGTCGGGATGTGAATATCCAATGAGATTAGTATATGGTCTGATCTTACCAGTGAGGGATACACTTCTGGTCTGGAGCATAATGTCCCCATATTGGTGATGATCAGGTCCAGTATGTTTTCCCCTCTTGTGGGAGTGGCAACAAGTTGTTCCATAGCATTTGAGTTTATAAATTCTAGGAACCTTTGGGCTAGGGTGTTGGAGCTAGAGTAATGCTCCCAGTCTATGTTTGGGTAGTTGAAGTCGCCCAATATAATGGTGTTTGGAGAGACCTTCATATTTCCAGTGTTCCCAGGAAGGCTGAGTGGGGTTCCTGGGTTTGGTAGGGTGGTCTGTAGCAGGCTATAAACTGGAAGGCAGTTTTACCCACTGTTAGTTGCACATGGATAGTCTCTGATGCTTCGTGCTGTGCCACTAACCTGGAGGTGTGGGTATCTGATGGATATTGATACTCCCCCTCCTTTTATGGTTCGTTCCAAGTTTTGGGGCCGAAAAGCATGGCATGAGGTATAACCTGGTAGTGCTGGGGTGCTCTCGGGAGCCTTGAACCAGGTTTCTGTTACTGCACAGATATCTATGTTCTTCATGCTAAGGAGAGTTTCGAGTGCGTGCATCTTGAGGTTTAGACTTCTGGCGTTGAGTAGCATTACTCTTAGTTTCTTATCCCTTGTGATACCTATGGAGGTGGGTTTGTCTTTTGAGTTCCTCTCCCTCTCAAACTCCCCTACATCACATCTCAATCATCCTTTTCCAGTATGATTTACAGCCTTCTTGTACAAGAGCCTTAACTGCACAGCTTTAAAAAAGACCACTTAAATGAGTAACTGTAAAACATCTTGTTCTATGGGGAGAAACAACTTGTTCCACCTAACTCTTGCCCTCTTCCCTTTCCAAATAAAGTAATTCAAATCTTTATTAAATATTAAAAATTAAATATCACCCACAAATTTCTCTCCTGGCTGAAGTGACCTGTGTATATCCCAAAAAGAACTAATTTTCACTACTTGTATCTTATTATCCAAAAGAGCTTCCAGTTTCTCAGTTTTTGTATTATCTTCAATTTTGTTTCTTCTCACATATTAACTGCTGTGACATCCCCACACCAATTCACACACACAGTTTACCCACAACAGCTTTTGTTTCTTCTTAATTTTACATTCCAACTTATTGAAAACCATTTCCAGTAATAAGGCTTAATCCAGAAATACCTTTTGCTGAACAAATGCATGGCTCTTCTCAGCCAGAACAGCTGCTGCTACTTCTCCAAGTGATTGTCATTTACTTTCTTCAAATTTATTTTTGTCTGGTACCCAGACAATGTAATTTCTAACCGGTAATTGAATTTTACCCAAACTGATAACTGAGCAATTTCTCAAGTTTACACACTCTGAGAAAGCTCTAAATCAACCAATTTTCAGGTTTGCAGTCTATTTTTGAAACTATCTCACACTGACATTCTTTCCGGAAGTTACAGCAAAAAGAACCAGGTTGCACATTTTTGAGATGGTTGTAGAAGTTAGTTCGAATACAGGCAATGTTACCTTTTTCAACATAAAATACATATCCTGAGGTGGGGGACAAAGCCCTTGAAGGAAGTGCAATTTGGGAACCTCTCCTTAAGTAATATCTATCAAAATATTAATGAAGCCAGGGAGGAGCTCTGGAATCCCAGATACAAGTAACAGCAGAAAGATGAATGTTGATAAGGGAGTAACTAAGACCTGTATCAACAAATTGAAGGAGATAATCTAATATGACCGGTACAAGCAAGGATAACAGTAGAAAGTAACCACTTACTTTTGTACTTTTATTCATGCATCAAGTCTCTGGCAGAAGTAAGAATTTGGACAACCCTAGTCACACATGCAATATTCCCTGCAATTAACTAAAGTGAACCAGCCATGTAGTTAGGCAGAGTTTGAAGGCTTGTCTGTTGGGTGAGTTAGCAGGGTTATGCAGTTCAGCTGAAAAGGTTCAGTGAGAACGTGAAGCTACAACAGCAGAATCCACCATCTGCTGCAGCCACAGAGGACTATTAGAGTCACAATAGACCGGTTTCACTTTTTTTATGAATAAATTTGGGTACAAGGGGAAATCACAGACGAGTCCTGGGTACATTTCTGAAAAAAACATCCCTGGATTGTCTTCCTTAAGTGGAAAGCATGGAAAAGAACCATTTGGTGTTGGTAGGAGACAAAAACAGGTCTCAGCCAGCCCTGCCCCAGTGATGGAAGAGCTTGTTCTACTGAGGGACCAGCCATGAGGTATCAGTGCTCAAAGGCGGATCTTGCACAGAAGACAACTGCTACCACAAAGTGATCGGCCCAGAAAGTGACTGGTCAACACAGCCCATTCTCATACCTTCATGGACTTTACACAAGCAAGGTGGAATTCATTCTTACCCCTTCACGTTGTTGAAATACCAAACCTCAGATGGTCGGTGTGGACAACTGAACCCTCAGTGACATAGGAAGGGAGTCAAGCCTCTAGTGATAGGACTACCACCCTCACCTTCAATACAAAGATGTGCAGAGTAGCCCTCAACTCTGAGCATGTACCATGGACTGTATGTTCTTAAGGTCTTCCATCCCTAGGGTTCATGTAGTGATGGTCAGTGGAGATTTGGGAATATGGAAGCAACTGGCCATAATTAGGCAGACAGTGTGTAACTACCAAAACTGAACAGTCTTCCAAGCTCTGTAATCTGAGCTAACAAACTATTCAGGTACAAAGATCACTTCAATATTCTCATGTGAAACCCTGTTTGAGGAAACATTTAAAACAGTGGCTAACAGTCTTAAGGTTCTGAGACCAAAGGGCTTCAGATACCAAATCTTCTTGATAAAGTCAACAGACTGCCACTTGAAATGAAAAAAAAAAAAAAAATCATTCTGGAGGTAGACTGGCATTTCCCGAGAGTGCGTCCCATACAACCAGTAAATGCATCATTGACGTCTGCATATGTGGCTGTACGCCCTACTATATCTGCAAATTAGTACAGCCAGAGTTCTTTGTTGACATTAGACTGTCTAACGTTGGAACAGCAATGAGCCAGTCACCGAGCCAAGGAAAAACCCTAACACCCTGCGGCCTCTGATTCATTGTACCTGTGGATATGCATTTGGTGAACACAATGGGAACTGAGGGGAGACCAAATGGAAAAGCCTACTGCCAGTGACTTGTTCTTACCTATAAGCACAGGAACCTCCGCTCCTCCTTTTCTATCTTTCTTACCTAGAAGCATAGGAACCTCCGCTCCTCCTTTTCTATCTTTCATACCTAGAAGCACAGGAACCTCCGCTCCTCCTTTTCTATCTTTCTTACCTAGAAGCACAGGAACCTCCGCTCCTTTTCTATCTTTATGTACAAAAGGGATGTCTGGTTATGCACTTCAGACTGCCAAATCTATTCCTGACAAGCAAGGTAGAATTGACTGCACAGTAACCATCCAGAATTCCAGTTTGGGGAGAAAATTTTTGAGACCATTGTGATTTAAACTTGCTAAGATGCACTTGGGTTACTTCTGGAACTAAACAGACCTTGGAGTAATACTGGGTTCCTTAAGTCTGGTGGGACCTTATGGATGGCTTGTTTTAAAGGAAATTTAAGCTCTCTTCTCACTGCGCTCTTTGATGGGGTCAAATGTCAGTTAATCAGATAATTAATTGTAGAACAAGATTTTGTAGTCTCGTGATGCAACTAAATCCACCTGTCATGCATGATGGCCATCCACACGTGTAGCCAAAGGAAAAAAAAAACTCCCCGACTGCCTCTTGATACCGATGGTCAATTCAGCTATAGGACCCCCCCTCCCCCAAAAGAAAGATACTCACAGTAATCATGTCAGGTTAAGAATATCTACCTGTGGGTGGACCACTGTTCTGGAAAAATCCCATGGCAATGCTGATCCTTTCCACACTTTTTTTTTTTCTGTTGCTGGTGGACTTGCATTTTCAAAAATATGCAATGTGAAGCTTCAAAAGGAGAGACTGTTCCCCGTTTTCTTACTATCATCCAATTCCTTTATTTACCTTGAGACCAAACAGGTCAGTGCCACTGAAACAGATGTCAATAAAGAGCACCTTAAAATTCTCAGAGAGTTTGGTAAAATGCAACAACACATGGTGACATACAAAGGTACTAGCTTCCATGGCCTTTGTTGCACCCTCTGAAATTATGTGCCAGGTACGCAGTCATGTTCGAAACAGAGGATATTGTTGTTGCCAGTTGAGACATACGTCAGCATGTAACATTTGTAGTGTGTTAAGCATTTCATCAACAAGCTCACAATGAAAACACAATGCATACAATATGCAGTTATGCACCCAAATGAAAATATACAGGATGCACACACGTGCTTCCCAAAGCAGTCCAGTTCCTAGGCTCCATATCAGAGGATGAAATATGAGGTCTGAGGCATGGAAGCCTTCCTGGGGGCTGTTGCTGCAAAACAGAATTAAATCTGTGGGCTCTGGCCAAACAGATTCAATCCCTGGGAGACTGAATAACCCCATCAGGTCCCTTAGGAACAGGTAGCATAAAACCTGGCTCATTCCAACCCTTCATGACAACAGAAATCAGCTTAGCTGCAGGGGGACCAACCTCAGAGGTCAAACAAGACTGGAATGTCTCCTGATAGAGGTTTTCCAGATATTAAGGGGGATGTGTGGGCCATCCTCACATTTGTATACCTCTAGAACTTCTTTAAATTTGGGGAGGGGGGTGCTGGGAAATCACTAGCATTTCTGGCATCTTGTCTCTGGTATAAAAATGATAAAGTAGAATCTGTGCACTTCTGTCACACAAATGCTTCGCTCCCTTTCTTGGCAAGGCTGACTCTACTAGTGAGAATAGGAAGCAGAACCAGTCTTTCAAAATCAGTCTCAAAAATGGCTATCCACTCCTTTGTCCCAGTGATGGAAACAAATGATGGGCCACAGGAGGATACAAGACAGGATCTTGGGTTGAAACAAGATCTTTCACAACTGCAGGGGAAGGCAAACATTTTGCGACAATGCTGATGCAACTGTGGACCCCAAGAACCTGCTTGGATAGGAGTACATCACTGTTGAGCAACAGAATTTGGCTCCGACACAAGCAACCTTGTGGTCATCTGCACCAATTAAATGACCCTGACTGACATGCAGAAGTTGGCATGCAGTCCCTCAGAATCAAGGACTCAACCTTCACATCCACATCAAAGGCATCGGTGCCAAAGCTGTCCTCCACCAATCAACTGAGACTATGGACTAAAATGAAATGCAAGGAAGGATTCAGCCCTGACAAAGCCAGTGGTGACAGTGCTGTCAAGGCAGGAAACAATCAGAATACGTAGCTGTCGGACCTGAAGAAATGACCACAGTCCACATCAATACATCTACCTGAAATTACTCCAATACATGCAGACTGCTCACCCACCTGTGGTGATCCATCTCTTCCTGCACCAGCAAAGATTACTTTGATCATTTCCCAAGCTGAATGCCCATGGTAAATGGACAGCTATGACAAGACCTGCAGTAGCCTAAGCTATATGAGATTATACCCTGCCAACGATGTAACAGTTGGCTATCTTCCAAAGCTTCAAGGGCACCTTCCACAAGCTATGAGTAGAGCTTAAACAGACAAAAAACTGTTTGGGCGACAAGTACTTCACAGCTTTCCTGTCAACTGAGGGAGGGAGGCTAGAGCCCTCAAAAGGTCAATCCTATGAAACTAAAATCAGAAGTCTTTACCTTGGTAACAAAAACACACAAAAATAAGGGGTGTGGAGGGAAGAAGCTGCTACGACAGCAGTGATCAAACAACCTTCTACTGTTACGGTAGGTTTACTTCCTTAACTTACTACATTCATCACAATGACCACT
This sequence comes from Protopterus annectens, assembly GCF_019279795.1. Classification (NCBI taxonomy): domain Eukaryota; kingdom Metazoa; phylum Chordata; order Ceratodontiformes; family Protopteridae; genus Protopterus; species Protopterus annectens. Next base: position 935,684,155 of record NC_056733.1, on the reverse strand, counting down.
GCTGCAGTAACCCGAGCTAAATGAGCAGACAACAGTTCAGGCTGACCGAGAAGAGGAAGGGGAGGCCCAGGAGCCCCTGGGGAATGGTCCTAGCAAAGCCTGTCCTAGACCTGGAAAAAATGTTAAACTCCAAACTCTGGATCCCACCCAGTTCGGGTTTGTGAAAGGCAGATCATGCCTCCTGAACCTAATCGACTTCTTTGAGGCAGTCACCAAAGCCGTAGATGAGGTTAAGGTGGCTCACACAACCTATCTTGACCTCGCCAAGACTTTCAACACCATCTCTCATTCTGGAATTATAGCTAAACTCCCTAAACTAGGTATAAATCCCTATGTCCCAACACGGGCTGCCAACTGGCTCACTGACAGAACCCACACTGTAAAAGTTGCAAACTCCAAAGCAGTGACAAGTGTTGTACCACAGGGTTCTGTCCTGGGACCTCTCCTGTTTGGTATCTACTTCTCTGAAGGACAGGCCAACACAGAAGGCCTCTGGCTAACGAAGTTCGCAGATGACTGCAAATTAGGAGCCATAGTCAAATCCCCAAATGATGTGAACATCCTACAGAAGGGCCTCGGTGAAACAGATGCCTGGTGTCTGAGCCACGGCCTCAAGTTCAATGCCAAAAAGTGCAGTATCATCCCCTTTGGTAAAAACTCTGTACCCATGAAAGTACAGTTTTGTACCTACCATAAATGTAGATGTTCGAGTGCTAATACAGCTACAGTAATCACAGATGGGTTTTCTGCCGTCAGGCGGGTCCTCGGTCGGCCGAATTCCAAAGTCTAGGTCCGGCGTCGGTTGTTGTCGCTTTCTTTCCTGACGTCAGTGCGACAGGGGTATACAAGACACAGCCGACGCCATTTTCTTCAGTCTTTCTTGCCCCAGATGTCAGGTGCCCCCAGAAGGAAGGCAATACATAAAGTATATATATATTCATGCAATGCAATATAAACAAAAATCAGTAGATGCAAGCAAATATACCATAGAAGGATAACCCAATCAGGTTGTATGAGGAGGGGTTAGCCCCTAGGCCTTTACCAAGAGAGGAAGGAGGGAGGGAAACCTGTACTGCAGCTGTATTAGCACTCGAACATCTACATTTATGGTAGGTACAAAACTGTACTATGTTCATCGTGCATACAGCTGCAGTAATCACAGATGTGTAGAATCCCAAAGCTACGCACAGAGTGGTAGGCACTAGGTGGAACTGGGATGAGCCAGAATGCCCTGCAACACAGCAGTGGCAAAGCCTGCTCTAGTTTTGGAGTATAAAGGCAGGTGGTAGTGTTTGGTGAAGGTATGCACAGAACTCCAAGTGGCTGCCTCCAAAATATCTTTGGTAGGAACTCCTCTGAGGAAGGCTGTAGAGGTAGCTGTGGCCCTGGTGGAGTGGGATCTGATGCCTGTAGGGACAGATTTTCCATGAAAGGAGTAACAAAACCGTATGCAGTGGCCCATCCATTTTGAAATGGTCTGTTTGGTAACTGGCTTCCCTTGAGCTCCTACAGCATAGGACACAAAAAGTTGTTCTGATTTCCTGAAAGGCTTTGTTCTGTCCAAATAATAACGTAGCTGTCTATGGATGTCTAAGGAGTGTAGCAGCCTTTCCCCTTTGTTTTGAGGATTGGGGTAAAAGGTAGGTAAGTGTATGGCTTGATTTAAAGCTACCCTGGATACCACTTTAGGCATAAATGTCGGGTTGGTTCGAAGGGAAACCCTGTCCTGATGGAAGATGAGAAAGGGCTGCACAGCCATGAGGGCTTGTAGTTCCGAAACCCTACGAGCTGAGGTAATGGCCAGAATTGAAGCCGTTTTCCAGGACAAATATTGCAAATCTGTTGAGGCAGCTGGTTTAAAGGGAGGCAATGTTAATTTTTCTAGAATGTAATTAAGATCCCAGGCAGGTATTGGTTGTTTCCTTGGAGGTCTTGTATTCTTAGCCCCTCTGAGGAACTGTCTTATGAGTGGGTGAGAGAATAAGGGTGGATCAGTGTTGAATTCTGCAGAAATGGCTGAGGCATGAATTTTTATGGAGGAAAATGAAAGTCCACTGTTCAACAGCTCAGCTAGATACTGTAATATCTGAGGCAAATTCAGTTTTCTAGGATCCTGGCCTTTTTTCTCATTCCAAGAGCAAAACAGTTTCCATTTTGCGGAGTAAGCCTTTCTAGTAGATGGCCTTCTGGCCTCCAAAATGACATCCTGCACCTCTTTGGAGAGTAGGGTCTGTTGTGGTGTTAAGGAATTTTCCATGAGCGAGATTGAGTGTTTTCAGCTGACTGTGAAGTGTTTTGTAGCTGTGCTGAGTCAGTAGAAGAGGCATTAGAGGTAGGGACCAGGGAGGGGTATGCGTTAGGCTCCTCAGGAGTGGGTACCAGTGTTGTCTTGGCCAGTCTGGAGCAATCGGTATCATCTTCGGTCTGTCTGCTCTTGCTTTCAAGAGCACCTTGGGCAGAAGAGGCAAAGGTGGGAAAGCGTAAACTGTCCATGCTGCCCAACTGAAGGAAAGGGCGTCCACTCTCCAGGCCTTTGGATGAAAGGTCCTTGAACAGAACTTTTCCAATTGATGATTCCTGTGGGAGGCGAAGAGATCTATGTCTGGCCTTCCCCACGCTTGGATTATCTTTGTAAACACTTGAGGATGCAACTTCCATTCGTGTGGGTCTGTCATATTTCTGCTTAGATTGTCTGCCAGCGTGTTTTCCAAACCTGGCAAGTACTGTGCTTGAAGTTCGATTTGCCATTCCAGAGCCAAGTTCCAAAGTGACATGGCTAGTCTGCACAGGGGGTATGAATGTGTTCCTCCTTGTTTGTTTATGTACCACATTACTGTGGTGTTGTCTGTTCTTATCAATAATTGCCCTGGATGCAGGAGGTCTTTGAAAGCTGTAATTGCATTTATCACTGCTAGCATTTCTTTTTGAATGATGTGAAGGTGCTTTTCCTTTTGGGACCATTTGCCCTGAATGCACCTGTCTGTCATGTGCGCCCCCCAGGCATAGTCTGAGGCGTCTGTTGTGATGACTTGATTTGCTTGAGGCTTGCAGAATGGAAGACCTGTGTTTGTTTGACATGCTTGGGCCCACCATAGAAATTCCTTTTGCAAACATGGGATTATTGGTATTATTGTTTCCAAACTGTGGCTGTGTTGAGACCATAGGTTTTTTAGGTACCATTGAAGTTTCCTCATATGCAACTTTGCACATGGGATTAAAAGGATGCAAGATGCCATGAAGCCCAGAGCCTGCAGGATTTTCCTTGCAGTGAGTCTGGTACATTTTGCTAGTATTTTGAAGTACTGTGTTAGTTGCCCCTGTTTTTCTGGCGTGAGATAGGCCATCTGGATGATTGTGTCCAAGTTGGCACCCAGGAAAGTTATTTTCTGAGATGGTGTTAGCCTGGATTTCTCTTTGTTGACTGTGTATCCCAGAGAATTCAATAACCGTGTTACATAAGCCAGATGTTCCAGAAGTATGTGCTTGCTGTCCGCTTGGATCAGGCAGTCGTCCAAATAAGGGTAAATTTGTATCCCTTGAAGTCTGCAGTAGGCAATTACTGATGCCAGGCATTTCGTGAATACTCTGGGCGCAGTAGATAAGCCAAAGGGCAATGCAGAGAATTGATAGTGGATTGAACCTGCAAGAAATCTGAGGTATCTTCTGCAGCTTTGTCTGATTGGGACATGCAGGTATGCCTCCTTGAGGTCCAATGTTACCAGCCAAAACTCCTTGCCCAGCATGGGAAGAAGTTGCTGTAATGTGAGCATCTTGAATTTTGGCACGAGTAGGAATGTGTTTAGGATGGATAAGTCCAAAATGGGTCTCCAGCCGGTTCCTTTCCTTGGTACCAGAAATAGTCTGGAATAAAAACCTTGACCTTGTTCGTGAATAGGTACCTCTTGAATAGCTTTCATGTCCATGAGCTTTGAAATTTGTATTTGTGCCTCTGCCCTTTGATTGTGTGGCAGGTTTGGCATGCCTCATTTTTGGAAGAGTGTGAAAATGAAATCTGTAGGCTCTGTTTATAATGTCCAGGATCCATTTGTCTGTTGTGATAATATGCCAATTTCTTGTAAATAATGCCAGCTTTCCTCCCAAGGGTGCTGCCAGCTGAGACTTGCTTGGCATGAAAAGGAGGAAGTCATTGGGTTTGTTTCCTGTATTGTTGTGCACGGTCTTCGCCACCTCTTGGTGCTGGAGTTTGCCATTGTCTGCCTCTATATGATCCTTGAGATTGTCCTCTGCCCCTTGTGCACCTGTACCTACCTCTTTGGGGCTTGTCCGTGGCTGGAAAAGACCAGTTTTTAGAAGGCCAATTTCTGCTAAATCGTGGTGGTTGAACCTGTAGAAAAGCTTTGACAGTTTGCATAGATTTAGCTTTTTCTTCCATTTTCCGTAGTATCTCCTCAGCATTAGTACCAAATAGTACATCCTTTTGTAAAGGAGCATCTAGTAGTTTAGCTTTAACATGATCAGGCAAGAGTTGTTCCCTAAGCCAGGCATGTCTACGAATGACTGATCCTGTAACAGCAGCTCTACTTGAGGCCTCTAAGGCATCATAGCCACATTGTAAGGTGTGTTTACCCACTTGTTCTGCACTATGCATCATATCCTGCAACTCCTTCAAATCTGGTTGTTCAGGTTGTGACATTTTATTTCTTAATTGTGATAACAGAAACTGCTGATATTTAAGCATATGGAACTGACAATTTAAGGCCCTCATGGCTAGGGTGGCCGAGGTATATACCTTTTTTCCCCACCTTTCTAAGGATCTAGACTCTCTTTCGGAAGGTAGTGGATTCTTAGCAGTAGAGGCCTTCATTCCCTTGGGGCCTTGAGAAATGGTTTCAGGGTCAGCATTACGGCTTTTGTAAAGAAATTGGTGAGAGTTAGGAACTCTGTAGTACCTATTAGGCTTGACTGGGGCAGGAGGCAGGGAATCCGGATTAAGGCAAGCCACCGAGTAAACATCATCAAGTATGTCCAAGACAGGAGGTATCGCCAGAGGTCTGTGTTGAGGTAACAAAAGAAATTCCTTAAGTCTTTTCTTGGAATCAGAAAAGTCTTGGCCTTCCCAATGGAAGTGTTCCCTCAAGGTGTGCAAGGTTTCCCCAAAAGAAAAATCCTCTGGGGGAGATACAGAAGGAATGGACCGCTCTGCATCAGAATCTTCAAAAGGGGAGTACGAGTGTTCCTCTACATCAGAATGTTCTGAAAAAATGGAGCCCTGGTCAGAAGAGGGAGAATCTTCCTCCACTCTGGGTCTCTTGTCTGGAGGGGGTTGGAAACCCCTGATAAGAGTAATTAAATCCTCAGCCATTTTTAGCATCTGCTTTTTAGGCATGGGGCCTGGAGATGGGCCCTGTGCAACAGGCCTCTTGGGATGCATGGCTGATTTGGACTTAGTAAAGGCCTTAATGGAAAAGGAAGATGAGGGTCTAAAGACACCATGGGTGGAAGTGGACCTGTCCACATTAGGAGGCTCAACACTCACAGTGGCTTCGGTGGTTGTAGTCTGGGTATGGGCTGAGGTACCTGCGGTCTCGGGTACAGAAGACACCGCCAAAGAAGTGTCGTCGGTAGTCAGGGGCTGCCCAGGCGTCTCGCTGAGAACCGGACCACGTGTAGCCGATTTTGGCGTGGTATCGGTGGAGACCGCGGACCTCATGTGTCGGTCCTTGTCCTTGCGTTTTTTGGACAAAACAGTAGTCAGAGTCTCTGACGATATTTTATAATAAAAGGCTTTACCAAAAAAGTGTTGGGCGAACTCCGCCCGATGCTTAATAGTGCGTTTATTGAAAGTAGCGCAAAAGCGATAACCCGAGACGTCGTGGTCTGGGCCTAAACAAGGTATGCAGAGGGAATGGAAATCCTTATGCGGTATTTGCTTCCCACAAGAAATACAATTATTAACTTTGTCTGACATCGGTCTGAGGCAAGAAAAGTTTCCCCAACGGGGTACTTAGCTTTCAAGAAGACTTTGGCTGAAATATTTTCGTAAATCTAAGGAGCTGGCTGGCCGGCACTTGCGAACTGCTTCTGCTTCGGGCACCACGCGGCAAGAAAGACTGAAGAAGATGGCGTCGGCTGCCTCTTATACCCCTGCCGCACTGACGTCAGGGAAGAAGTGACGACAACCGACGCCGGACCTAGACTTTGGAATTCGGCCGACCGAGGACCCGCCTGACGGCAGGATAACCCCATCTGTAATGACTGCAGCTGTATGCAAGATGAACATCCAGGAGAGAGTTTTGTGGGAGAGATTGAGATTAAACAGATGATTTAGAAGGTGGGTGTGGGAGATGGTATCAAAAGCTTCAGACAAGTCCAGCAGAACTGAGGATACTAAATTACCAGAGACACGGGCTAAATTGACAGTATGTAAGAAGGAGAGAAGGGTGGTGTTGGTACCATGTCCTGGGCGGAAGCCGTGTTTGGTAGGAGTGAGGAGCTGGTGTTTGGTAAGGAATGGCAAGAGCTGAAGGTGGATGCATTTTTCAAGGAGTTTAGAGAGAGGGGAAAGGATGGCTATGGGGAAGAAATTAAGAGAAGTTACAGTTTGTCACCCTTGTGAAGTGGAAGAATATATGCAGAGCACCACAGTTTGGGTACATAGGATTCAAGTAGGGATCTATTGATCAGGATGCTAACAGGGCGAGCAATACCATCGGAGGCTATTTTTAAGGAGGTGGAGGGAATGTTGTCGAGAGCATTGGAGTAAAGCTTTAGTTTAGAGAGTAGTTTCTTTATTTGGTAGGTGGAGATGGGTTTGAGTTCGAAAGTGGGGGGGGGGCAGGAGGGAGAGGATGTTTGGGTGTGGCTGAGGGTTGTTGTTTGTAAAGATCTTGGTTAGCTCAGCAATAGAAGTGGTGAAGAAGGTGTTGAATAGCGAGGCAATTTCAAGGTCAGATTTGCTGGTGTCAGGGCAGGGATTGTTTTTAGTACCTGGCCTAAGGAGGGAGTTGATAAAGTTCCAAAACTGTATACATAACAGCTCAGTTTACAATTAAAAAACAATTACTATTAGCAGTACAATTTAAAGCAATTCACAGTGATAAGTTAAGAGGCATAGCAGGAGTAAGATCAGTAACACAAAAAGTACAAATAAGTACTGTAATTCAATATATATATATATATATATATATATATATATATATTATACATATATATATATATATATATATATATATATATATATATATATATTTTTTTTTTACATACAACTGATACATCACTGATGTGATAAGATGTATAGCAAGTTGTAGTATTTTATGAATATACAAAATTATGAGGTGTGAGAGACGAGAGTGCATGAATGGGGTGGAAGGGCTATCTAGAGGTGTAATGCGACAGAGAAAAATATGTGGGAAATAATATGCTGAGAAGATTGTATAAGATTGTGGTAAAAAGGAATAGTATTGGAGTGGTAAAAAGTATGCTGAGAAGTTGTATGGGATTGTGGAATACAGAACAGTACTGGAGTTAGAGTCATGACAAGTGCAAGTTTTGGTTCTTATAAAGGTGTAGTCAGAGTTCTTTCTTAAATTGTATAGGGTGTGTAACAGAGTGCAAGTGGGATGAGATGGGAGGTTATTCCAGGCTTGGGATAGAGTGGATTTATATAGTAGTCTGCAGATAGTTTTTTTGGGGTGGGTAGATGTTAAGGAGTTGTTGGTTAGAAGTACGAACTGTGCGATTTGGTGCGCAGATGGATACCAAGGAGGAGAGGACAGGACAGGAGGCTGGTTTATAAAGTACAGAGTGAATAATTTGTAACCGACATAGGAGTTGAGGGAGTTTTAGCCATTGTAGTGAGATGAGTGCGAGGCAGTGGTGTGAGTTATGTGGGGAGTTTGCGATGAATCTTGCTATTTTGTGGTAGGCTTGTTGGAGTTTGGCCAGGGTAGTTGTTTGAATATTGGTTAGTATTGGGGTGGCATTGAGAAGGGAGGGAAGAGCCTGAGCCAGGGACAGTCTAGCATCGTAGGTCAGGAATCTACAGTTTCGGTACAGCATACCCAGCTTTTAGGGAGTTTATTTTATACTTTGAAGGATGTGTAGGTTAAATTTAAGTTCATCAATGATGGCTCCTAGAAGTTGTGTGTGGGAGTCAGGTTGTATGGTGGTGTTATTGGAGGAGGAGATGAGAAAGGTACATTTTAGGTGAGAGAGAGTACATGGAAGGAAAAGCAGGAGTTTGTTTTTTTTTTTAGGGTTCAGGATGAGTAGATTATCAGCTACCCATTTTTCAACAGATAGTTGGGTGTCCTGGGTGAGAGTGTGAAGGTCAAAGATATTGTTGGAAGTACAGATGAGAGTTGAATAGTCGGCGTTCTGGATTAGAGCAGATTGTTTGCAGGAAGTATGAAGTCCATTTGTAAAGATATTGAACAGGAGGGGACCCAAGATGGAGCCTTGAGGCACCCCGGTTGCCACTGGGAGGTAGGGTGAGCAGGAGGAGAGCCATCGAACAGATAGTCGTCTAGGAGAATGACGGCTAGTGAAGGCGGCTAGGGTGGAGGGAGATAGATTGAGGTTATTTAGTTAGAAGTAAAGGGTGAGAGGCAGTGTTGAGGGCTTTTGAGAGGTCGAGGAAAGGGCTGGATACCAAGAGGTTTTTGTCACAGGCCTCTGGTACTATATGCTTAAACGACAGGAGGGTTGAAGAGGTGCTATGGTTATGGCAGAAGCCATGTTGGGTGGGAGTGAGGAGGAGATAAGTTTAGGAGCTGTGAGCATATACATTTTTCAGTACTTTTCAGTTATCGGGGCAACACATTTGTAATGCGGCAGGTAGTGGTTGAAATCTTCGCATGGGTGCTGGAGTACCTTGAAAGCTGGTGTGAAAAGCTATTCTCTTTCCAAACTGTACAGATTATCTGACAATGCTCAGAATTTTACTTCACGTGATTGGCTTGTTACTCATGTTGTGATTTCTGTGGCGGATGCTTCTCAGAATCCTTGCACAGCTGCTAGCTGTGAAGCGCTTCCCTTTCAGATTCTTGAAACAGCTGTTGTGTGTGAAGCTTTTTTTTTTTTTTTTTTTTTTTTTAAAAAGCGCAGCTCCTGCTTTGAAAGGGTTGGTTTCACAAAGTTAATACCTTCATATGAAGTAACGCATAAAACCACATTATGAATAAAATTACTATAACCATAAGGGAAAATTCAGGACATCTGCCTAAGATATGTACAGTGCAGAAAGATTGCAGCTGCAGCCTGTTCAACAGTGTCTGTGTTCAGAGTGCTGTGGCAGTGGTAGAGCCGATGTTTGCAACCTCCCATATGCAAAATGTGTCATGAAAGGAATATGAAATGCCCCCTCCACCTAATGTAGAATAAATGGCCGGAATGTAAAAAAAAAACTTAACTAAACTTCAATTAAGAAACTCGGACATATGAGAATATACTTCTCATTGTAAATGTTGCCCCGATAATGGAGAAGTACCCATTTTTCTATAATTTTGGAGAGAGGAAAGAGGATGGCAATTGGACTAAAGTTTGATAGGTCTGTTGAGTCCCCCCCTTTATGCAAGGAGATAGTGAAGAAGGATTTTCAAATCTCTGGTACAGTTGCTTCCTGAACAGATCTATTAATTAAGAGGGATACTGGACAGGCTATGGATTCCGCAGCTAATTTGAGGAAAGTGGGTGGGAGATTGTCTGAAGAGGGAGAGCTAGGTTTAAGCTTCAGGAGTGATTTAATGTATGAAGTTGGAACTGATTTGAAGGTTAAAAGCTTCAGGAGTGATTTAATGTATGAAGTTGGAACTGATTTGAAGGTTTAAGCTTCAGGAGTGATTTAATATATGAAGTTGGAACGGATTTGAAGGAGAAAGGGTTACTGTTTTGTGGCTTGGGAGGGATACAGGTGGAGTCTGGGTTACAGTTTGAGGGTGTAAGTTTCTGGACAGTGTCAAAGTGTCTATTGAGAAAGGTAGCAGTTTCTAGGACAGTGTTGTTTGGGTAAGGGGAGGGATTTGAAGGGGACCCAGGATTGAGGATTTTCTTTAAGGTGGACCGCAATTTCTGTGTACTGGTTTTGCAGTTATTTTGGGGAGAATAGTATGATATTTTGTCCTTACAGACATGTCTTGACAAGGTTCAGAGGTTCTTTATACTTGTGAAACAAGGAAGGTGATTTAGTTTTAATCCAGGCTTTCCAAGTATTGTCGCGATTATACGCAAGAGATTTAGTTGATTTAGAAAGCCAGGAGGCAAAGTTAGATTTGATTCGAATATGCCTGGTAGTGGCTAGAGAGTTGAGGATATCTAGGAATATGCTATTACATTTGTGAACAGCATCATTCAGAGGAATTTTAGAATGGACCAGTCAATACTAGAGAGGCTAGAGTTGAACTGGGTGGTATTAAAGTTCTTTAGTTTAAGACAGTCTCTACACGATATACTGTTATAAAGTTTAATTAAAATGTAGCCCCTTGATAAACCAAGGTTAACTAGGTATGACCTTTTTGAGATGAGATGTTAATGCACTTTTGTAAGTGATAACTCTACATGAGACGATATTCTATGCTTTTGCTCCTGTCGTAATTGAATAAGATGAGAGAATGTTCATATAGTTATGATGCAACTAACTTATAGAAAGCATGCTATAATGTGCTTCATTACAGTACCTTTGTTTCCCAAGAGAATATAAACTAAACTATTGGCTGGTATGATACAAAAGTAGAAAAGGAAGAGCATTCAATTACTCTAAGAAGAGAAACTGAAAAGGCCCGAGCCTGATCTTTTGCAAATGCAAGACTTATAAATGTTTTGCAGGATTTTCAGTTCTATGACTGGTATTAAACTGCAATTTTATTGTAATTATTGTTTTACGAGTTTAGAAATCTTGATATATCAAACTACCACTTGTATAAAGCCACAGATTGAGCACAGCCTGAATATTATGCCCGATAAGCAGTTTCTTCACCTTGATGAATAAGCTAGGTACGAAATTTCTCCATTATTAAAAGGAGTGCAAGAGACAAAGATTCAAGTATTAAGGCCTCTGAGAAGCGTCATTACACTTTGTACAAAAGATAAATGCATTACAGTGAAATGCTAAGTATTTAAACTGCCCAACACAATTTTAGGTTTAAGGTCAGTCATGGACAGTTATGGTGACTGCATGTAATAAGCTACACTCTGCAAAGTGTGTGCTCAAGTCATTAATACTTGTCTAGAATCAAACAAGCTGTCAACTTTTCCTGTGACAAAAACTGAGTTGCAAGAAAACTGTATTAACACCTCTAGTCAGGAGACGTACTTGTGCACATACACCTCATCTGTGAATATTAGGTCCACTAAACCCGTTTCATAGCACACTGGGAGAACAGACATTAGCAACCTAAAATAACCAATTCACTCTGAGAAGCTTCATGACATCCTGTGATGAATAAATGATCAGTATAGTACTTGGATGAAAAACAGCCTCACTTCTGAAGCTACCCGAGCTGGGAAAATGGCACAAATGAGAAGAGGGGGGAGGCTTTTTTTTTCCTTCAGCATTTTGGATAAATTATTTTCAGTCTGGCCTTTTAATATGTTTCTTTCTTCACTTTGAGCTAAAGGCAGGCTCTGAAGAAAGAGAAATGGCGATACACGAGTTGTCTGAATACCGTTTTGTTTTGTAGATAGCAGAATTTAAACTGGAACCTAAGGTCTTACTTCAAACTTCTCATCACTTTAGACTGTGTTTAAGCAGATTATAGTTACAAGAATAGAATGTAAAAGGCCATCTCTGTCCCCTTCTGAGATGCACTGCTCCACTTGTGATTGATACAATAAGCAACATAACATGTCATCTCTGATTAGTTGAAAAATTTGCACAGAAACAAATACAGAATTTATAATAAAAAAATTACCTTGCCAAATACTGATTAGTGGCTCTTTTTGACTACGCAGGTTGCCAAAAATAACATTTTTACCACAGTGTCCAATTCCCTAGCTAGACACAAAGCAAACTAATCCAAAAAACGACTCAGCCAGTAAATCCAATGAATTTATTTTCGTAATAGACTTCTCTTCAGCGCCTCGGCATAAGCCTTTAACAGAGTATAACAAGAACCATTTCTCATTCCTTTTTATAGTAAAAACAGTTCTAATAAAACAATTAATTATAACAACCATTTCCAATTAAGCTCTCTGTTTAACCCCTTAGGGTGTAAGGTATCAAATTTTAAAATAAACAATGCTTCTTTCCATTGTAAATTTATTCTTAAGGCATATGCCTTTTTCACAATACACTTTTTCTAAAACTGTGCCTATTAATTTATTTCCATCACTGTTATGATACTTTTTAAAGTGTAAGCCTAATGGGCTTTCCACCTTTTCATTTCTAATACATGATGTTCTAAAAATCTAACACTGAAACTTCTCTTGGATTTTCCTATGTAAAATAAATTACACTCACATTTAAGCACATAAACAATACCTTCTGTATTACAACTAACTGTCATTCACACTAAATTTCTTTCCATTTATTTGATCAAAAGAATTCACTGTTTGATTACATATACTGCAGTGTCCACATGCTTTGAAACCACAATCAGATATACATTTAGTTAATCTTACAGCAGGAAAAATGAAATGAGCATGGACCAACATATCCTTAATACTTTTTCCAAGCTTATGACACTATAGGTCTTTGGGGTATTAATTCTCCTAGAAAAGGATCTTGTGTCAAATGTTTCCAACAGAACTTAATTATTTTAACTAGTTCCTCTGTATATACTCCATACGTGGTCACAAAATATATTTTTTCCACTTGTTCATTATGTATATTTTTATCTGATCTACCCCAATGCTTTACTTGCTTATTAATTTGATTTTTTAAACTCAAATTCTTTTTAGCTTGTTCTACATTTTCTATACTATAGCCTTTTTTATAAATTTACTATAGATTTGTTCAATTTCTAATTCTTTTTGTTGCCTATCACTGGTCAATCTTGAAATACGCAATAATTCATTGTAGGGAAGTGCTGATGTTAAATGTGGTGGATGACAGCTAGTCCCATATATAAAATTATTAACACCCTCAAATTTATAATGGACTGATGTCACCACTTTATTATTTTTTACTTCCAAATTCACAACTAAAAATGTCACTATCTCCCCACTGAGCTCCATCAAACTTTATACCAAAATTGTTACAGTCTAAGTCCTGAATGAAGTTATGTACACTAGAACTACCCCCTTCACACAGGAAAATCAAATCATCTATGTAACGATAATACTCCACCACATAATTTCTAAAAAAGCACATCCTATACAAAATTTCAAAGTGACCCATGAATAAATTTGCATATGCTGGAGCAAACATTGCTCCCATCGCTGTTCCCTTTATTTGTTGATATAAGATATCATTAAATTCAAAATAATTATTTTTAAGACAAAACTGTATTAAATCAATTATATAATAAGTCAGTGGAGTATCACCTAGATGAAACTTTAAAGCTTTAATACCCAATTCATGTACAATATTCGTATACAAATTTTTAACGTCTAATACTATCCAATATCTATTTTCATTCCACTGAATTCTGTCAACATTTTCCAGGAAATCAAGTGTGTCTCTAATGTAAGAGGATAACTTCACAACCTTAGGTAGAAGTAGTTCATGTAACACAATTCCTATATTGTGAAGAAAATAATTACATGCAGACACTATTGGATGACCCGGTGGGTTGCATCTATTTTTGTGTAACTTAGGAAGACAATAAAATTTAGCCATAGTACATTTATCTATAGAAAATTTTTTCTCTGTCTTTCTTAGTAAAGTAGCCCAACCTACACCCCCTATATATTAATTCATTACATGCCAACAAAGCTGTATCATAATCTTTCTTTACTACAAATCTATATATTTCATCATTATTTAAATTATCCATACACATCTTGTAGTACTGATCTACAGTCATTACAACTAACTTACTACCTTTATCTGAGGGCTTGAAAATATAATTTCTATATCTCATATTTTTCAATGCCTCCCATTCATTTTTAGTCAAATTATAAGAAACTTTTCTCTTTTGTTTAAAAATATCTTGCATAGAATAATTTACTACACTAGAAAAACATTTCACTGTTTCATTATTAAAAGGAGGTATATAACTACTTTTAATAATCTTATCAGTTGGCAATAAACAGTAAGCATTCATAATTTTATCATTTTCAAAAGAAGAATCACAAGAAAAAAATTCCATAGAAATTGTTTCATTTAAAGAATCATTCATTTCAAAAGAATTCATTACTTCTACATTACTTTCTTTATGCCTTGAAAAAAAACATAGATGTAATTTCCTTACTAATTTAAAAACATCTATTTTAAATGAATAGATATTAGAAATAACAGTAGGAATAAATTTAATACCACAATTTAGTACTGCCATTTCAGTATCTGAAAAATGACAGCCAGTTAAATTAAAAACATATTTTTCACCTGGCTCACAGTTTTATTAATCTTAGAAAAATTAGTACCATTTTTTTTCTTTTCCCCTGTTGGTTCTATTGTTGTCTGCCCCACGTCATATCTATTTGTCCCCTTTTCCGACCTCTCTCACTTGTATTGGGTCTATTGTGAAATTGTTCATACATATATTCACTTTTTTGGGCTGGGGGAAGTGAAGGAAAGTCTGCATTTTCATCCTACCATTCTCCTGAAGCTTCAGTTGCGTCCGACGAAGCAAACGAGACACCATGTTTTTTCTTTACTACTTTTTTACCAAAAGACCCACCCATAGTCTTCTGATAGCATTGCTGTCTCATTAGCATAGTCTCTTAGGTCTCTCTGTAATTTGCGTATTTTTCTGTCAATCAATGTTTCCGTTTTTACTCAGTACTTTCTCATTCAGATCTTTTAGCACAACCTCAAACCTAGGGACCGTCGGAGAATTACACAGACTTGAACACAACTTAACAATATCACTTTTAATCTGTTTTTGTTTTAACAGATCTCTTTCAACTAAAATAGTCACCCATTCTGCTGTACAGCAATGTGCTGCCATCGCCCATCTTTTAGCAAACTGCATGTCTTCTACATTTTTCTCGTCAAAGGGTGTAGAAGGATTTTTATACGGTCTTAGTCCTTTTGGAGTAATATTTAACTCCAAATACCTTTTCAGGCTAATAATGTTATAATGTGTTGCATTTTCTCTAAAAAGTAAACTTTCAAGTTTTTTAACAGTACCTTGTAATTCAGCTGAAATAGCTGTAGTATGGTTCTGTCCTATGGTGGAAAAAGGATCAACTGTTCGCTTTTGACATCCATCCATCAACACTTTATCCCAGATCTTTTGCGACTCACCCAACTGGGATGTAGAATTCATACCTCTATCAGGCAGACATTCTCCCACCTATAAGATATTTTGCTCAAATGTGCTCTGAGTAGTTTCTCCCAGATCCTCTCGAAAAATTCTCGGAGTTTGAAAAGAGGGATCACTGGCCATACTGAAAGTATATGACACCACACAATGAAGCAATAATCCAAAAAACGACTCAGCCAGGAAACCCAATGAATTTATTTTCGTAATAGACTTCTCTTCTCCAGCGCCTCGGCATAAGCCTTTAACAGAGTATAACAAGAACCATTTCTCATCCCTTTTTATAGTAAGATCACTAAGATTAACTAAATGTATATCTGATTGTGGTTTCAAAGCATGTGGACACTGCAGTATATGTAATCAAACAGTGAATTCGTTTGATCAAATAAATGGAAAGAAATTTAGTGCGAATGACAGTTACAGTTGTAATACAGAAGGTATTGTTTATGTGCTTAAATGTGAGTGTAATTTATTTTACATAGGAAAATCCAAGAGAAGTTTCCGTGTTAGATTTTTAGAACATCAAATATTAGAAATGAAAAGGTGGAAAGCCCATTAGGCTTACACTTTAAAAAGTATCATAACAGTGATGGAAATAAATTAATAGGCACAGTTTTAGAAAAAGTGTATTGTGAAAAAGGCATATGCCTTAAGAATAAATTACAATGGAAAGAAGCATTGTTTATTTTAAAATTTGATACCTTACACCCTAAGGGGTTAAACAGAGAGCTTAATTGGAAATAGTTGTTATAATTAATTGTTTTAATTGTTTTATTAGAACTGTTTTTACTATAAAAAGGAATGAGAAATGGTTCTTGTTATACTCTATTAAAGGCTTATGCCGAGGCGCTGAAGAAGAGAAGTCTATTACGAAAATAAATTCATTGGATTTACTGGCTGAGTCGTTTTTTGGCTTATTGCTTCATTGTGTGGTGTCATATACAAAGCAAACTAATACTCATATTAATTCTGTTGCTGTCACATACCTGCATCATGCACAAGTACAACAAACTCAGGAATAAGTCGGCCACCTTTCTCTTCTTCAAAAAAAGGCAAAAGCGCAAACAGAAAAGCAAGGCAACAACTGACAAACTACAATTAAAAACTAAAATCAGTCACCTCAGCATGATATACCCTGAAAACAGCAAGATATACTAGTTGTGCAGGTGTGCAGTACAGAGGCCCTACTGTGTTAAGGAAATAAAAATAAAGCAAACATTCTACACAGCTACCAGCGAATTACAGAAACCATACACAAACAAAAAATAAACTGCAGAATCACAACCTGATGGAAAACAGAAAGTACAGTTGTGTACACTTAACATAAATGTAGATGTTAGCGTGCATTCACTGTTGCAGTCATCACCTGTGGGTTATCCCTGCTGTGGTAGCCCTCGGCCAACCTGAATACCAGAGTCAAGGGTTTTCTGCGTCAGCTGCTGTCGCTTGTAGACTGACGTCAGGTAGTCAATGCTATAAAGCAAGGCAACAGACGCCATTACATCCATTTTTCTTGCCCTAACCAGTCAGGCGCCCCAGGAAATAAGATAAGGGTGACCTGGTGGCAAAAAGCCACCATAAGAAGCTTATGTCTCCCCAAGAAAAAAAAAAAGAGACTATAAGGGGGAAGGAGGGCGGGAAACCAGGACTGAAACTGTGACTACACTCCAACATCTACATTTATGGTAAGTGTACACAACTGTACTATGTTCATGTTTCACTGTTGCAGTCATCACCTGTGGGAGGATTCCCAAAGCGGAGGACAGGGGTGGTAGAATTAGTAATAGGCCTAGACCAGGGTCAGCATGCCCTGCAGAACTGCATTGCCAAACCCTGCCCTAGCTTTAGAGAAAAGAGGAAGATGGTAATGCTTGGTAAAGGTAAGGACAGAAGTCCAGGTGGCACCTTCCAAGATATCCCTAGTGGGGACTCCTCTCAGGAATGCTGTGGAAGTGGAGGGTGCCTAGTGGAATGGGTACAAATAGACTTAGGGGATAGTTTCCCATTAAATCTGTAGCAGAAATGAATGCAGTGTGATACCCAATTTGGAGATGGTTTGCTTGGAAATGGGTTTCCCCTTTACCCCTGGGGCAAAGCTGACCAGCAGTTGGTATGTTTTCCTGAAGGCTTCAGTACAATCTAGTAGTATCTGAGCTGTCTGTGCACATCTAGTGAGTGCAGAATTCTTTCCCCCTTATTTTGAGGGTTAGGAAAGAAGGTGGGTTGATGTATGGCCTGGTTGAGGGTCACATCAGGGGTCTACTTCTTTTGACCTAACTCCCATTTGCCTGACACCCATTTGCCTGAGACCAAATTTCATTTGCCTGACACTTCATTTGCCCGACAAGTATTATTAGCAAGAAAATGGAATATGCCCCCTTCCCCACTGTAGTGTGACCCTGGAGTTAGAATATATAGTTTGGGGGGGGGGGTGAAGCCCTCCACTTACTTTACTTTTACTAAGCAATATTACATCAAAAGTTAAGAATATCATATGAAATGAAGTGGGAGGCTTCGCTCCCCACACCCCCTAACTATATATTCTAACTCCAGAGTCGCACTACAGTGGGGAAGGGGGCATATTCCATTTTCTTGCTAATAATACTTGTCGGGCAAATGAAGTGTCAGGCAAATGAAGTGTCAGGCAAATGAAGTGTCAGGCAAATGAAGTGTCAGGCAAATGAAAGTTGGGTCAAAAGAAGTACACCCCACATCAGATACCACCTTGGGCAAAAAGGAGGTGTTAGTCCTCAGGGAGACCCTGTCTGCATGGAAAATGATGAAGTTGTAAACGGCCATGGGTGCCTGAAATTCTGAAACTCTTCTGGCTGAGGTGATGGCTAGTAAGAAAGCAGTCTTCCAGGAGAGGATTCTCAATTCTGCTGAAGCAGCAGATTCGAATGGTGGTAAGGTTAGTTTTTCTAAAACATAATTCAGGTCCCAGGCTGGCGTGGGTGGCCTTCTGGGAGGTCTGACATTAGAAGCCCCTCTGAGGAATTGTTTAAATCAAGGATGTAAGAAGAGGCGCTGGTCTTTATCGAAATAAGCTGAAATGGCGGAGGCATGGATTTTAATAGAAGAGAAGGAGACCACTATTGAGCAACTCAGCTAGGTAGTCCAGGATAAGAGGGATGGAAGGTTGTGAGGTACTGTCCCCTCTGGACTGGCTCCAGCAGCAGAATCTTTTCCATTTCCCTGCGTAAGATTTTCTGGTTCTGGGCCTTCTGGCCTCTGTGATAATGGCTAGGACTCGTTTGCTTAACAGGGACTCCTTGTTTACTTTTAAAGTATTAGTCATGCTGACAGTTTGAGAGTCTGAAAGTCTGGGTGCAGCATTTCCCCCCATCTGGGTCAAGAGGTCTGAGATCAGGGGAAGCTGCCTGGGAGTCTGTAATGTCAGGCTGCATAATAAGGGGTACCAATGCTGTCTGGGCCAATCTGGAGCAGTCAGGATGGCTTTTGGTCTCTCCTCTCTTATCTTGATCACTACCTTGGGAATAAGAGGCGGAGGAGGGAATGCGTACACAGAGAGGGAGTTCCAGGGGAAGGTCAAGGCATCCACCTTCCATGCTAGGTGGTGATACTCCCTAGTACAGAATTTTTTCAGCTGGTGGTTGAGGTGCGAAGCAAAGAGATCCACCTCCGGAGTTCCCCACTCCTGAATGACTTTCAAAAAGTTTTTTTTCTGTGGAGCTGACATTCATGGGGGTCCAGTAAGTTTCTGCTTAGGTGGTCTGCCAGGGTGTTGTTGACCCTTGGTAGGTATTGAGCAATTAGGTGTAATCCCATGGAGGTGGCCGTCAACCAGAGGTTCATGGCTAGCCTGCACAGAGGGTAAGATTGGGTCCCACCCTGTTTGTTGATATACCATATTACTGCTGTCTGCTTTGATAAGGAGAACCCCTGGCCCAAGACGGGGCTTGAAAGATGTGAGCCTTTTGTACTGCCATCATTTCCTTCCGATTGTGCAAGGAAATATGCTGGACATCCCAAAGACCTTGGGTGCACCTGCCTGCTAGGTGAGCACCCCAAGCAATGTCTAAGACGTCAGTGGTGAGGAAATTCCTTGCAGTGAGGCGATGTCTGGAAGCCATGTGGGTAAAGTAGAAAGGCAGGAAGCTCTGCTTTTCTGGGGATAGGAAGGCCATTTGGGATGCTGTGTCCAGCAGTGCTCAAGAAATGATCTTCCTGGAGGGGGTTTGCTTTGATTTCTTCTCGATGGTGAAACCTAGGGAAGTTAGGAGGGTTTTGACAAAGAGAAGGTCATGGAGCAGCTTTTCTTTGCACTCTGCCTGAATGAGGCAGTCGTCCAGATGAGGGTAAATCTGTACATTTCTCTGTCTGCAAAATGCTATGGCCAGGGTTAAGCATTTGGGGAATACTCTGGGAGCAGTAGATAAGCCAAAGGGCAGCGCTGAGAACTGAAAGTGGTGTGAGCCTCCTCTGAAGCACAGGAATTTCCTGCACGATTCCCTGATGGGGATGTGGAGGTAGGCATCTTTTAGGTCTAGGGTCACTACCCAGGCATTTTTTGTCAGCGTAGGCAGCAGCTGCTGCAAAGTAAGCATTCCAAATTTAGGGACCACCAGGGAGGTGTTCAGAATGGATAGCTCCAGGATGGGGTGCCAAGTGCCCTCTTTTCTGGGAACAAGGAACAGTCTGGAGTAAAAGCCTTTGCCTGTGATCTGAGGGGACAGGTTCTACTGCCCCCTGAGATTTGAGACTTTGTACTTGTTTCAATGCCTCTGCCCACTGATTTGGAAGCAAGTCTGGGTACCCGCTTGGAATTGGGGGTTCGCTGAAAGAGAATTTGTATGCCTGAAAAATGATCTTTAAGACCCATGGTCCTGTGTTACAGAAAGCCAAATTTCTTTGTAGAGGGAGAGCGCCTTCCTCCTAGCTTTTGGTAAATAAAATGGGGACAGAGGGGGGAGTAATTGAAAGTTTTTGCCATAAAAGGGTGGCTTAGAACTTCCTGCCTTTGGGATGGAAGTGGTACACTGTTTGGTTTTCTGCTACCCCTGGAAAAGAGGCCTGGGTGGTCTGTCCCTGCGGGGCTTACCTTAGCTCAGTCTGCTAGGTGCAGGGAAGGACCAGTGCTTAGATGGAAAGTTCCTGCCAAACCAGGGAGGTTGAACCTGAAAGAAATCTTTTACTGTTTGCATAGATTTTGCTTTGACTTCCATCTTTTTAAGCACATCTTCTTTACTCCAAAGTGCTCATCCAGGGGTGCATCAATAAGTTTAGAGTTGACACGATTAGGGAGAGGTTGTTCCTTCAGCTATGCATGTCTCCTAATAACAGATCCTGTCACTGCTGCCCTGCTAGAGGCTTCTAGGTCATCATATCCACACTGTAATGAGTGCTTGAACACTTGACAAGTAGAGTGCAGTGAATCTGCTAACCCTTTCAAATTGGCACAGTCAGGAAAGGTTGAAATCGTTTGTTTTAAAAGTTCCAAAGTGTGTTGTTGATATTTTAACATATGGAACTGACAGTTGAGTGCTCCGATAGCTAAGGTTGCAGAGGTGTATACTTTTTTACACCATCTGTCCAGAGCTCTAGAATCCTTGTCAGAAGGAATAGGATTCTTGACGGAACTAGTCTTAGCTCCTTTAGGTCTCTGTGCAATGACCTCTGGGTCTGCAGCAGGATTTCTGTACAGGTATTTGTGAGAATCTGGTACTCTAATACTGGTCACGTTTACTGGGAGCAGTTGGGAGGGTGTCAGTGGCTAAACTGGATTCATGGAAAACATCATCCACCACTTCTAAAACTGGGGGTGGGGGGGTGGCCAGGGGTCTGTGCTGAGGCAGGTCTAGAAACTCTCCCAAGTCTTTTCTTAGACTGTGGGAAATCTTGAGATTCCCATTGGAAATGTTCCCTGAGGGTGTGAAGGGTTTCCCCAAAGGAAAGATCCTCTGGTGGGGAGACAAAGAATGGATTCCTCTGCATCTGAACCCTCATAAGCAGTCAGAGGTTGTTGTTACTCTTCAAAATCTGAAAATTCTGAATAGTCAAATTCCTCAGAATCCTGTTCTGTCATAATTTCTGGAGAAGTGTGTCTTTTCCTTTTAGAAGTGGCCTGACTATCCCTGACGAGGGAGATGAGGTCCTCCACCATTTTAAGCATTTGTGCTTGGGGTGGTGGAGCAGGAACAAGATGGTGGTTAGAGGCAGATTTTCTAGGAGTGGCCTCGCTTCATCTGTCTGAGAGAAATGGTAGTCGGATGAGAAGACGTTGTTTTTTGTCTAGATTCGGTACTGAGAGAGGGCTCCTCAGAAGCCAGTGCCTGCATCGCGGATCCAGACGCAACAGAGGTAGAGACAGCCAAAGGCTTGGAAGACAAAGATTTCAGCAGCATACTGGACTCCGAAAGGGTCTTGGTAGAGGCCGGAGTAGATATCAAATCAGGCATCAGGAGTTGGCGAAAGCACTGGACTCCGAAAGGGTCTTGGTAGAGGCCGGAGTAGATATCAAATCAGGCATCAGGGGTTGGCGAAAGCACCTCACTGAATTCCGGAGAACTGACGACCTGCTTAGCGGTAGAGTCGTTGGAAGGCTTAGCCTTGTGCGGTCTGTCTTTATCTCGGAGTTTTTTCGGAAGATCCTTGGATTGTTGGCTGATGGATGCTATTTTGGAATGCGAAGACAGAAGATAAAAATACCAGTCTACAATAAGAGCTCTATGGCGAATGGTTTTCGCATTAAAGAGGGTACAGAACCAGCAACACGGGACGTCGCGATCTGTGCTTAAACAAGTGACGCAATATGAACGGAAGTCTTGGTGTGAGATCTGCTTTCCACAGGCCAGACAATTAACTTTTTTTGTACATCGGTCAGTGCAAGAAAAAAGGATCCCCAACGGGGTACTTTGCTTTAGACATTTTCAGCTGAAATTCAAACTCTGGTAGCGACTGACTGGCACAATTGCGAACTGCTTCTGCTACGGGCTCCACGGCAAGAAAGCCTGATGTAATAGTGTTGGCTGCCTTGCTTTATAGCACTGACAACCTGACATCAGACTACAAGCGACAGCAGCCGACACAGAACACTGACTCTGGTATTCGGGCCAGCCAAGGGCTACCACAGCAGGGATAACCCACAGGTCATGACTGCAACAGTGAAACACAAAGAACATCATCCAGTCCACCAAAGCAATGTTACACTAAATTAAAGGTAAAACGCACTACAAAAGCAAACACCAAAATCCAATGTATTATGAACACTAAGTAAAACAATGAAATTAAACATACAAAAGAAAACATATTACGTTGTACTGCATACAATTTTGCTGCTTCAGTACGTAACTGAAAATAACTACAAATTTCCACTACCTGTGATCTATCAATTAGTGTAGTAAAGAAAAGATACGTAGCAGGATTTAAAAAAAAATACCAATAATAAGATAAAAAATTCAAAGAAAACCAATGCTTTGAGCATCTCCATATGTGTTGAACAGCATTTAACAAAACCTTACATGACTAGGATCACTTCAAAACTCCACTTCAACACAATGAATATGATGTAAACCTGAAAAACGTGCTCTTCTCCTTGATGTAACTTAGAAAAAGGAACATTTTTTACATTAACAGAATTTAACAAATCCCTTTATTTTCAATGCACTGTGAGTATGTGCCTATATATGATGACCACTCAAGGGAGCTGGTTTAAAGACCTTTTACTATAGGTTTGTATACTAAGCTAACTGCACTTATGGGTCATTTTGAGCTTAGCCAATTATCCCAGGTCAGAATCAAACCCTGCTCCTGGTGTCTATAAGGTAAACACCTTATCCATTATGCTAAGCTTCCACCTTTAATCATAAAAGGCTATGCAAATAAAAGATTACTTGGCCATACTAGCCATCTGCAAAAAACATTTCATATCCATACTGAGGCATTTAAGGGTGTCGGCCGCTGTGTGACACCTACTCCCATCTCTGGCAACAAGCGTCATCTCACACTCCAGCATGCAGCGGTCACAAGCAACCAATCATGTCACTTCGCATTAACTCATCACACACACAGGCATGCAGCTGCCACAAGCAACCAATAACGTCTCTATCTGCATTAAATGACATTAACAAAAAAAAATTTCAGTTGATATGCTTTAATAGTATCAACAACTGCAAAAAGCAAGCAACTTTTTTAGAATCTGTTAAAGTATTTTATAAACTGAAAGACAGAAGAACAAGCCACCGTAGACCATGAGAACACTGGCATATTGACATTCCATTTCAGCTTCTCCTACTAAATGCTTACAGCATGCAAATTCGACCTGTTCTAACAACCAGCACTACAGTCCGACATACTTTACAGCACTGCACATAAGTCCAATTTATTAACGGTGCAGTAAAACTATTGCACGGCATAGTTTGGGGTATGCAGTGATGATTATTGTTTAAATTAGCATAATTTTCCCATTAAGTACAGCAAAACGGAATTACAGTAAACATTTGTCAAGTTTAGCAGTGTCTTAAGCCAACCAACACACATGGATACATGCAAAAAAAATAAATATATTTAAATAAAGCAAACCTACCTCTACAGGCAAGGAGCAGACTGTAAAAGAAAAACAAAAAAAAAACATAAGACTTAATATGACAAGATTTTTTTTTGTATTCATTACACTTAATACGAAACATACAATACTGAAAACTCACATGTAACTATAAATTAGCCAAAAAGAAGATTGTAAACTCAGCTGAAAGGGAGTCCAAGTTTTAATTTTATTTAGAAGAGCCAATCCTTTGCAAGTCCTCCAGCATCTATCTGCTTCTGCATTTACTCATTCGATAACCTGCAGCCTCACCATTCAGGTATCTCCATTACATGAAATGGAGCACATTTCCAAAACATCCATCCACAGGCCATTAACATTGGCCTGAAAATGGCCACATTAACTTGAATGGAACTTGCCTCCACATTCACTTAGCTAAAGCTGTAAAACAAAACAGCTGGGGTAAACTAGTAGAAATAACATAAAAGAATAGACTGCAATAAGATAAGCTAAATGCCACAACTTTTTTAGTTTAAATTAATGTATTACCTTTTACTTAATGACTGCTTTTATGTAAGAGATTCACAGCTCACCAAGTCTGCAGGGAGACTAAAGCTCAACGTACTCCAGTGTTATCTGCACGTTGACTTTACACAAGAGAAGATAATCATTACTTACCCCACACATTACCTCACTAGACTCCTTTCAACTTTTCAAAAAACAACTTCTATTACATCTTAACAACTTCTGGCTCTGCTCCTGTACCAATCCAGACTAAATGACTTCTTCGCTCTTCAGCCATACCTCCCTACATAAAAATCACTATCTTTCCCTGCTATTTCAAATGACTAAATTACTGTTCTAAAAAAAAAAAAAAAAAAAAAAATATATGAATATATAGCTTAGGCTATTTGTTTTTTTACTTGTTTTTTTTCGCTGTATTTTCTACTACACTAAAATGTATGCATTGTTGCTTAAATGTTTAACCTTGTTTTAATTGTGGAGCTTTTCTCCCCGGGCCTCCACTGAAAATGGAAATTATCCAGCTGGACTAGCCCGGTCAACAAATGTAAAATAAAAATAAAATAAATAAATAAACAAGTTGCATATTAGTGCTTCATGTGAATACTTAAAATCACAATTAGCATTGTTATAGATTAAAAGCAACAATGAAACATTCCCCGTACAAATTCACTCAATGCTTTGCAGAGGTTTAGCTCAAAGTTGGTAGGATTATCAAGGAATGACAAAAGGAGTTTTAATGCCCAACAAGACGACTGCACTGCACTGAATGTGGTGGTTCAAACAAAGAATTCAGATTAAGCATTGATTAAGAGAGAGATGATAAAAGCTTCACAGCAGAAAGGGCAAACACACTGTGCAATAAGACAGCACGGACAGCCACTGGAATACTGCACAGTGCTATGTGGTACCTTGCATTGGTGCAGATTGAACCATAACACATGCACAGCCACTGGAATATTGCACAGTGCTACGTGGCACCTTGCATTGGTGCAGATTGAACCATAACACATGCATAGCCACTGGAATATTGCACAGTGCTACGTGGCACCTTGCACTGGTACAGACTGAACCATAACACATGCACAGCCACTGGAATATTGCACAGTGCTACGTGGTACCTTGCATTGGTGCAGATTGAACCATAACACATGCACAGCCACTGGAATATTGCACAGTGCTACGTGGCACCTTGCACTGGTACAGACTGAACCATAACAGATGCACTAACAGTTTTTCTAAATCATGTTTGTACATCAGCATCACACTGAGGTATAATAAAGGTGGGCAAGAATGCACACCTAAAATGCTACATTAAAAGTCAAATTCTTCAGAATCATTTTAAAAACATCCACATACCTGGACTGTACTATGATGTACCTATGGATCTAAAAGCCACTGCCAAAACTGTCTAGTACCGGACGTCTGAGGAACTCCACTAATTAGGTCTAGTACCAGACGTCTGAGGAAATCCACTCATTAGGAGATACTCCTGAACATAAATGTTAACACAAGGTGAGGTACTTCAATACTCATCGTCCCATAAAAGAAACCCAAGTGGTGAACAGTTATTGTAGGTAAATCAAGAAACCTGCAAAAGCTCACAAAGAATGGCTGTACGTGTTAAACGCAAACAACTGATTAAACTGACAACATTGCACTTGTGCTCAATGCTACGGGCCACTAAATAGCTTTACTCTACAAGCTCCGTGTACCTGCTTAATGTACAACTATCAGCAAGTAATTTAACCAAACCAGCGCACCTGCACCCCTCTTAGATCAGTTACACACAGGTGTCTTTCTGATTTATCAGCTGAAAGAACAAAAAAATAATAATCAAAATTAGGAAGAAAAACAATAGATGCAAATCATGACAGGACCAGCAACAGCACCTAACTTCTAGCAATGATCATTTATAAAAATGAACAGTTTACTTACATATTCTAATTTTTGTTGTCAACTTAGAGGAGAAAGTTATATAGAGAACTCAAAACCTAGAATCATAAGCCTATGTCCAAATATAAACTGAAAACATACTAAATCAAGTAAACATAATCAAAACAAAATAGACTAAAACAAAGTAAAAATAAGAATACATAAAATGGTTCTACTGACACGTACATTTGTAGATCAGTGATATGCAAACAATACATTTTTACTGGATATGAAACCAAAGGATCTCCACAGTTCTTAGACCTTCATAAATTCTATATAACGTGGCATCACATTATATTTTATACCAAGATATACCTCACTATAAGCCACAGTAACTACAACATTCCATCCATATTAGCAACTGTCTATACAGGCACACACACTCTTCCAGAGATTACCCCAAGTATGGCATATTGTAATGTATAAACTAGTACATGGGAGACGCACACCATGCCACAGCTAGTTTGTATACGAAGAAGTCTATAAGACAAAAGTACTTGCCCCAATAAAACTTAGAAAAAGGAATGATCTGAAGTCAGTCTATCTTTTAAAGATAAGAGATTTGGAAATGGATTTTTCTTGCCATTGGAAATATTTTAGCTGAAGGGTTTCTTCTAAACACTTGCACTTGTGATAATCCTGCGTTGGAATGACTCGTATAAAGGGGATTTGAAATGAATTTTGGTAAGGAGACAAAGCTCTAAAACAAAATCACATTAATATGGCAGGCCCCATGTCGGCCATTTTGCAGAAAAACACATTACAATTGTATAAGAAGGACCTACACTGATTGAGCATTAAAATATTTCAGAAAACAAGAGATACAATAAATCTATATTCCTTTTGTTATAGGTATTTAAGGGGAAAAGTCTGTTTGGTCTACAAAGCACTACATAACTCACCTAAGAAGTGCTTCAAAGTAGTACAATTTTAGACATAGTAATGTTCATTTAAACTGAACTCCTGTTAAAGGTATGTGTAGAACTAAATCCATCTCTTACCCAACTGATTATTACTAAATAAGCTGCCACTGTCTATAGGGGAAAACAAATAATTGTCCAGTTCCAAGTCATCTCTCCATCCTTGAATGGGTCCACTAGTTTGACAACGCTGGAATCGGCTTCTCTGAAGGGATTTTTGTCCTATAAACATCTCATCAGAACTACTGATAAAAGCATTTGAGTTCTAAGGCAGAGTTTTCCTTTAAGTCATCTGGTACAAAGTCAGATAGAGAGTTCCTGAAGAAATAAAAACCTGGAAGGAATCGTGGTCTAATGCTAAGCATAAAACCCCAATCTAGGTAGGAGCACACAAAGGCACATTAAGTCAGTTGAATGGATAGTGACAAATGAGGTTCCAGAAGGGCTAGTATGGGAAAAAGTTACTTAATAATGAAGAAAGACAAAAAGGAAAAATTGCCCTTTTTATTGATGGCAAAAATTACCAATACTGCTGAGAAATGAGGAAGTGCAAAAACTATACAAAAAGATTCGTCAAGAATGGAGGAATAAGATTGGCAGTTTAAATTCAATGAAGTAAGCAAGGGTTGCTGTTAGAATGAGAGATTCACATGAATACGTTAGCACCTGCTATAAAATTGTTCCTATATGAAGGCTGCTAGCAAAAATCCATACCTGGAACTGCCCACAGTTCTGGACAGCTGAGGTTTGTAAAAAGTCAGAAGTAAGAGACAGGTAGTTTAGTGCACAGCAATTAAAATGTTACACTGGAATCCTTACAAACATACCAGAACAGCTAAATTAAGATGTGAAACTAGAAAGGCAAGAAATTCTCAGAGTACCTCAATAGATTCACAGAAAGGGCAACTAATAATTGCTCACAAGTTTCTAAGGTGATCGCGGCATCATAAAAAGACAAACTAATGTAAAAATGGTAGGAGAGACATATGCTAATTCTAAGGAGGGGGCTCGTTTATACAGTATCTGTAGCTTATCCTCTAGGTAGGAAAGTAAGCATATCAGGTGGGCTACACAATGTCAGTTAAAGGAAAAACGTCACTCAAAATTCAAGTTTTTCTTTCCAAAAATAAATTTTTCCCTCCTTGTAATCTAGCACTAAACAAGACACATACAGAAAAGCATTCCATTTGTTTTACGAACCAACTTATTTTTGTTTCCCTTTTCTGCATTTTTTCTCGGCATCTCTTACACCACGAGGGCTACTAAGAGGCCGACTGATTTGGTTCGGTCACTACAGTGACAAAGAAAACTGCTCTTAAATCTGCCTTACCAGTGACAGACTGCCAGCGTCAATCACAACTTCTACTTAGTTTTTTGTTCTTACTAAAAAATGTCTTTACTCAAACTTGTGTCACAAAGAAAAACAATTTTCATTTTGCTTTCCTATTTTTTCTCAGCATTAGATTTTGCATTTTTTCTATACTGTATTTCCTTTAAAAGTGCACATTCCTTCTGGTGTTTTTTTTTTTTTTTTTAAACAGTATTTTTCAGTACATACAGTATTTCGTTGAGACAAGCCACTGAGATGGGGAAGATGAACAGAGGCTAATTCTAGCTACAGCACTAAACTGACTGCACCACAAACCATCTCAGCCCAAGTAACAGCTATTAATTACAGTAGTCATTTTTATCACACTCGAGCACTGAATTACAAGTATTACTTTGAAAATAATTAACTCTGCTACACTTTTAAGCCTACCGTTCAAGCGTTCCTTAAAGTGCTGCGTCAGAGAAGGACATTCATGAAAACCAAAGGAATCAAAGTAAATTTAAAAATGCAGACAGATACAGACAGGGGAAACATAGGCTGTCAAAGTACTGCTGAGAGAGAAAACTACAGTAAATGATCCATCCTCTTATCACAGGCATTTCTCACAGTCTCTCTAAAATGAGATCAGGGGACGTGAAAGCATTAACTGCAATTTTCAGGCCATTTTGGGGTATAACAAATTAGAAAAAAATAAGGAATTACTTTGATACCGACATCAGTAATGGAGACGAGTTCAACATGTGCTGCAAAACTATTTTACCATTTTTGGGTGCAATTCTCCTTTAAACAAAATGGACAGTTCTGTTACAATGCCAATGTATTTACTTTCTCTATTGTAGATGGAGAATAAAACACACAAATGGTAAGGTATGTAACCCTTCAGTACCTAAAACCACTTATTTTACTGATTCTGTGGTTCACTATTCTGCATAAAGTCTCTGGTACTCCAGCTAAAATATATAGGTACAAACTAAACAATTTGCTTTCCCTAGCCCAAACACTATGGCAGTCTGTAAGCTACCACCATTTTACTTATCCATCCAAATTTACTAGTTTACCAGGTTTTCCAGGTTATCCGGAAACCCTAGAACTCATTATTAGCAAGCTTTTTTGTCATTAAATGTAGGATTTCAGCTAAAATCTGCAGTCAGTGATAGAAAATTTGGGGCTATTCGACAATGCAATATGTCAGATTAAGGTAAACTTTTTCCATTGTTAACCTACCAGAAGATTAAAAAATGTTTGAATGCAAACAGAGCAGCACGTATAGACTTCTATCATTTTGGAAAATTAACACATGTGCAACTGATACTTCAATCTGCAGTCAAGAAGCAAGGAGTTGCTACTGTACTGTATAACCCGTGCCCTGCCAAGGGACAACAGTAGTACAACGTATGTCCCTATGTGCACTGGTTTCACCCCAAAAACTGAAGTCTGCATGGCTACAATGTCGTCCACACTGACTGCAAAATGAGAACCAAAAGAGGAGGAGTTATCGTCAAAGATAAACACACCTCCAGACTCCGGCAGGAAAACTCCATGCAGTTACTCCTTGTTTAACCAACTGTGAGGCAAACCCCACCCCCCTTCAAGTCATCGTTAGCTATAGAACCAAAATACTACACTGCTTATTGGGACCTACTTAAGTCAATCAAATTACAACCATATTCTGTCACGGGCAATTTTAATTATCCCTCCATTGACTGGGAAACTTACATGAGTACCAATGGGTCTATATTAGATTATCGAAGTTTCAGAACTTCAAACACTGTAGGATTGACACCATATGATTGAAGTACTGAAACTTCAAAAATTTAAAAAAAAAAAAAAAAAAAAAAAAGGAAAGTAAACAGTTTAAGAAGGGGGCAAGCCACCCTGCACCGCCCATATGGAGAGCTGAACTCCCACATCTCCCGCTACTTAAATATACCAACTCCGAGATCGCGCTGCAGCATAGGAAAGGGGAAATCTTCCCTTTCCGCACCATACTCCATTAAAGTGCGATCTCGCAGTTGGTATATTCAAGCAGTGGGGGGTGCAGGGGGGCTTGCCCCCCCCCCAGCTTAAAGCAGTTATTTTGGGGTTTTTTTAGATTTTCGAAGTTTCAGTACTTTGACCATATGGTGTCGACCATATGGTGTTCGAAGTTCTGAAGCTTCAATAACCTAATATAGACCAGAGTACCAACATGCTTGCACAAAGGTTCCTGGACTTGAACACTAATACCCAGGAAAAAATATTACGCAATCCTACAAAGGGCTCAAATATTCTCAACCTGATCCTCACCAGCATGGGTGACTGTTGCACCACCACAAATATAGGACCCTCACTGGTTAAATCCGATCACAAATTAGTCACATTTGAAGTAGCTATAACACCTGAACCTGTCTTAGGTGAAATCAGGCTAAAAAATTTCACCAAAGCTAATTATACCCTCATAAGGTATGGCATAAAATAACTTCCAACAGCTGACTTTGACAACTATTCTAAGGTTTACACACACGTCCTGTACAAATAAGCAAACAGATGTACCTGATAGGATCAAAATAAGATCCTAAAGAAAAAACAAGCATTCCTGGTAGACATCTAGCATTAATAAGCTATACAAGAAAAATAAGTTGTTGTTTTAGTCTAAGAATAAAAAAGCAGGGGTCCCCCAGCACTGGAAGAACACCCTCATCTGACTGAACAAGCAAATAAGACAACTTGTAAAATCCTCCAAGGGAAACTTCGAAAAAAAATTAGTTACCATAGCCAAGGATAACCATAAGGCATTCTTCAGTTATATCAGTAACGTAAAAGGTAGGACCCAAACTTGTGCTGAACTAGCTGTGGATGGCATCACACAATGATCCTGTGAAAATACCTAACATGCTTGCGGACAGGTTTTGCAAAAACTTCAACCCCTGTCCTCTCCACACATTCCGCAAAGCATTCCCTCTACATCTCCCCCATCTTGCATCTCCAAAGAGCAAGTTATTAATGCTCTCACCTAGGTCACAAGCACAGCCTCTATGGGACTGGATGACATCCCAAGTTGTTTTAAATGGTCTAAAACATGAGTTAGCAACTCCATTATGTACTCTCTTCAACCACATCGAGTGTACTGGATTTGCCCCTACTGAATGGAGAACAGCAACAATCATCCCCCTTCATAAATGGGGTATAGCAACAGACCCTAGGAATTAGACTCATAAGCTTAACCTGCCTTCTCTGTAAATCCATGGAACGATTCATCATGGACCTTATAAATAAGGATATAGGTGATCTCCAAACTGTTGATCAGACACAGTTTGGTTTTGTCAAAGACAGGTCATGGCTGTTAAACCTAGTGGACTTCTTCGAAAACATCACTATAGCCATTGAGACAGGCAAATCTGTGCATACAGCCCATCTTGACTTAACCAAGACCTTTGACACAATCCCACATTCAGGCATCAGTGATAAACTCTGTTGGATACCAGCCCTTATGTCATCAAGCAGGTTGATAAGTTGACCACTGACAGATCACACCCAGTGAAAGTGGGGGACTTCACCCAGATGACCTGTCACCAGTGAAGTTCAACAGGGGTTAGTGCTGGACCCCCTATTGTTTGGAATATACTTCTTAGAAGTTCAGGCCAAAACAGAGGGGCTGTGGATGAATAAGTTTACGGACGACTGCAAATTAGGTGCAATCACTGAATCCCCAAACAAAGTCAATATACTACAAAAAGGAACTTATACAAACCAGTGATTGGTGCCAAAGCCATGGACTCAAACTCAGTGCTAAAAAGAATGCATTACTATCCCCTTCAGTAAAAATGGTATCCCTGCAGATCATTATAAAAATAATACCCAAAGTAACAAACTCAGTACTGACAGACTTGGGGAAGTTAACTGTAGCCAAAACTTTGACCACCATGCGTCTACCGTTGTCAGGAAGGCATTCTACATTACACACCTCATTAGCAAAGGCATTATCTCAAGAGTGAGAAATGTCATAACTCATCTGTACTCAACCCTCATCAGGCCAATAATGGAGTACAATGCTGCATTTGGTATTTACTTCACCAGGTACCTGCAGCAACTTGAGAGACCTCAAAGATTTCTAACCAAGAAAATTGAGGGGCTACAGCACATGTCATACAATGACTGACTGAAGTCAGTGTCACTGTACTAAGCAACATAGAGACTACTTAGTGGAGACCTCTGCCAGGCATATGGAGCAATTGCAGATCCAAATCCAACGGAAATGCTGGACATCTGGAAGTCAAATGGGACAAGGGTCACCCGGTCCAGGGACCTTAACCTGGCCTGCGACATAAATAGGACCTGCTGGACAGATACGTCTCAGGAGGTTGCCACTCCTCTGGAATAGGCTACCAATTCACATCAAACAGAGCCCCTCTATGACCTTGCTTAAGCAGAGTCTGGATGAATGGATGGGAAATCTTACATTCTTGCTGGGGATTTCACCTATGACCCTCCAAGATATGGGGCAGTCGTTGCTAACTAAGATCTCGAGTTTAGGCAAGATCCTTTATATTGGGTTTGTCTAATATTATACTAGGTACACACAGCTAGGGTTATAAAGACCTCTGAGTCAATAGCCTTGTAACCACCTATGAAAATGACACATCCACATATGGTCAAGTATCAAAAATAAAATTAATATAGTCTACTCTAAAACAGATCTGCATTTTAAAGATCTCAAAAATGAAATTAATATAGTCTAGTCTAAAACATTTGCATTTTAAAGATCTTGTACTTTAGGGGGCTATGTCAAGAGATGCTTGGGAGGAAATATCCAGGGAATTGTTATGGATAGGCTTGTATAGGCCCAGGGCCAATAGGTTCATAGGTTGGTACTAGGCTATGTTAAAGTTAAGCTGGTAATTCCAGAAATCGATGGAATACCTAAGATGCCTAGTGTATACATAACCCTCCACTTAGACCTACTGTCTCAGCAGCTAGTTCCAAAATAGCGTCCCTAGCTATGTATGTTGATGCAAGCTGTAAAGCTTTGGTGGAAAGTGACAACCATATTCTGCATTACTCATGGCATTTGTTCCATTCTAGGAAAATCTTAGTTTTATTACCAGAGATGTGGTTAACTTGTTCTCAGTCATTCTACACGATGAGGCTTTACAACATTTTCATAATGTATTAACTGGGGATTTTATCCGGCATATACGAATCCCCATGGGTGCCAGTTAGAGTTTACTGAAAATGTGGAGGTGAATAAAGGTGCTGTAAAATACTGGGAACTACTCAAAACGCTTTTTGTGGAAAAGGACATTTCATAAGTAACCATGGTGGGGAAAAAAAAAGTTACATTTGTGGGGAAATGGGACATGATGCAAAGAAATGTGAAGTGAAATGTTACAAATGTAAAAATGAGATATTTATGGATGGATTGTAAAATCCAAATAAGAGAAAGGAAGAAAATAAACAAAAGAAATAGTAGAAATAAAAATTAGATGAAGAAAACAGAACAATGAGGACATAGCAGAAGGCTTTGAAATAAGTGAGGAAGAAGAAACAAAGAGGAAGTTAAAAAATTCCAATGCAAAAAAGACAGACATTTAAAGGGACAAAAAGACAGGAAACGGATGAAAAACCATATATACAGCTAATGGCTGGGGTGGTATAACGGTCAAGGAATTTGACCCACAGGCACAAGGTGCAGTGCTCGATTCTTACCTTTGGGAGGGAAATGGACTAGGCTTAGAATGGCTCCTTAAGCCAGCTAGCTTAGTAAATAGCTATGTATTTATGAAACCATGAATCTAAGGAAAAGGATTGCCGTAATGACGAGCAAAGATATTTACAAAAAAGAAAGACTAGTAGCACTGGGCTACTCAGTTTAGTAGAGGAAAATGACGGTGCAAAGAAAGAAATCAAAAATGTAAATGTGGACAAATAGAACTCCGGAAAACATGAGTGCAATACAATATGTACAAAAATAATAAAGAAAAAGGAGGAAGTGAAAAAACATGGGAAGTAAGAGCACGGAGCTAGAAAAGGATAAGAGTTATATAAAGTATATAAAGTATCAGGACAAGGGAATATATATTCAGCCGCAGGACCAGATGTAATAGGGTATGAAATGTATAAAAATGTAAAAGGACTGGCAAAAAAGATGTTTGAATGAATGGTTAAACGAAGATTTTATGCGAAA
Organism: Protopterus annectens; assembly: GCF_019279795.1. Lineage (NCBI taxonomy): Eukaryota > Metazoa > Chordata > Ceratodontiformes > Protopteridae > Protopterus > Protopterus annectens. The sequence continues at coordinate 935,649,459 of NC_056733.1, read as the reverse complement.
GACTTGTATACTGAATTACTTAAATTCATACGGAACAAGGAAGATAAAAGTTAAGGAAAAAAATGGAGACCGATTATACAATACTATCTTTATGAAAATAATACACAAGAGATTTGAAACTAAAATGCAAAATATTATATACAGTATAAAGGTGAAGGGATGTCAGAAATTATATACAGTATAAAGGTGAAGGGATGTCAGAAATTAAAGACAGAGAAATGTGGGGTAATATTGTGAATAGAAAAGCAAAAATGATGATAGGAGACTTTAATAAGCATTTGATACAACTGGATATGAAATCTTAGTTGTAATAATGAAAATATATGACAGAGAGAAAATTAGGAAATTATCATTACTATAAGCTGACATGCATACTTGTAAATGACTACTTAAGCCAAGAGGTAAATATGAAGAGTGGTGCAAGATGGATGTCTAAATGAGTTATATACTCTTTGCATTAGTAATGAATGTGATATGTGACAAAATTACAACATGAAGGAGGTGGGGTGTACAACAGCTGAATGGTTAAGAATTTCAGTTCTGTTAACATATGCAGACATTATGTTTGTCCTTCGGCTTTTCCCGGTAAGGGGTCGCCACAGCATAACTCCGGTCCGGTAATGATTGGCAGTAGATTTTTTCAAAACGCCGAGGTAACAGCTCGACGCCCAGCCTTCAACGAAGGCACGCCCATTTACGCAGGCATGTCTTTCAAGCGCTACCGAACCACGGGGAGGACATGCAGACTCCACACAAAAGGCACTCCCAAGGCCAGGCGAGAATCAAACGGGAGAACCTCTTGCTGTGAGGTAACAATGCTACCCCCTTACCACCGTATGCAGACATTATAATAAGTGGAAAAACAAAACCTGGATAAAAGAAGCAATTTGTACAAATGAGCACCTAAACATGACAGATGGCTGTAAATAATGAGAAAAGTAATGGTTTAAGTTATGTAGTAAAGATGGGGGGGGGTATATATATTACAACAAATGAAATTTCTGGGTTACATATAAAATTTGGGAATAAAGATGTTAAGCAAAATTCAATAAAATAAAAATAAAACAAACTTGTCTTTTCTGGAGAACGTATAAATTACTCCTCAGATAAAAGACTTATTTGATAAATTCAGTACTAATGGGAAAACTGGCAATTATTTATGTTAACGGTATTTGAAAACTATTATATACACAGGTTTTCCATTTACATGGTGTTCCAGACTAAACCCAGTAAAAAGAGGAGTTTTGTTTCTGAACAAACAGGAAGGAGGTTTAGAGTTAATTAACACAGTGGTATATGCTACTTCAATATATTTGTACAAAGGTTAACCGTAATCAGATTAAAAACATCTGTGTGTACAATTTAATAAAGGTGCAGAACTTGCATTTAAGTCATAATTACAGCTACATTACTTTATTAAAATGCCCATCTCTACTCTAAAATCATCCAGATCAGGGTTCAAAAGTGAAGCTCTAATTAACAGACTTAAAACATTCTTTCATAAAGACAGGGTGACAACTACAGGCATGTAGTAATCTACTAACCTATGTAAATTTTCTAAAAATATTTAGACTTGAAAACTACTAGTGAACATATCAAAGGACGCCTCCACAAACAAATACGGAACTGTTGTATTTAACAAACCACTTCTAAAAACTAAAGAATAGCTGCATTCATTATCATTCAAACAGTTCATCTGTACCTGACCAAACAATAAATAGATCACCAATAAAACATGTAAAAAATCTAACACATTTAAATAAATGTAATTTCTACAAAAATCCCTTTTTTGCCATTACCAAATTGACAAATAGAAATGCCATGCGTGCTCGCACTGCTAGTCCTTCACACGGTTTAAAATAATTTACCTTTTACACATAAAAGCAATTACAGTCTAAAATTAGATATAAAGAACGTAGTACATAAATGTCTTGATTTGATAAATCAATATATTTGGCACACTATTATCAAATAAAATTCACACCTTCTCCTTGTGGTATACAAGTATATAAAGATCTTGTATCAAAAGTAGCCAATGAACACTACTGCCTGTTATATTACCATCAGATAATTAAAAAGAAAAAAAGCGAAGAATTCATGACATATTAATGATAGTTTAAAAAAAGTCCAAGAATCTTGTACAAAAGTATTAATGTTTGCCACTTTACGTTTCTGTTTAACCATTAAAGCTAGGGCTTCATTTTAGAGCCACTAACAGAAATAATAGGTCTGTACAGAATTGCATTAAATTTCTATGAATTTTCGGAAAACCAAAAAATACTCCTACTCTTGGAAAAAGAATTAGCAAAAAAAATAAATAAATACATTCATGTAATGTAATACCCTTTTCGGTCAAATTCAATAATTCAAAACCTATTTTCCTATGTGCAACATTAATCTTAAAATTAGTTCCAGTATAATTAACAAATTTATAATACTAGCATAATCACTCATTAGGTCCACCTATGCATCCACCCATGGTGATTTAACATTTTCCAATGCCTTCAGTAGCTTCCCAACTAGTCTAGGACTTACTTAAATTAAAAAAAAATATTTTAGCAAGGTTAGCTAATAATTCATATACCTAATCTTCATAAATCTTTTGAAATAATTCTAGAGTAGAGTTCAGTGCTGTGTTAAAAATACTTTTCTATGCAACAAATTATTAGGCAAAATATTACTTACTGCCTTAGAATAAAATAAAAAACTTAAATTCAATTTGCGAGTAATAAGTTCTGTCAGTACACCTACTAAATCCATTCTCATCACGGGGAAAAAAAGCACAGCCTGAATTAAGACTGTGCAAGAGTTCTTCATCCGAAAAGCTAAATACATTTATTTAATCTTGTTCCCCATCTTTCTCGGTTATTGAATCCTCCTCTGCGGCTGTAGAAAGTTCTTGTTTGCAGAGTTCATCAATTCTCTTTCCCTGTAGTCCCAGTTTCTTGCCTTAAATATGTGGCGATACAGCTGGGTCCTGTTGAAACTTCTTGCCATCTCCTCCTGGATAACCTCTTTGATCTCCATCACTGACATACTTTAAAAACTTCTGTTGAATTAAGATTCCCACTGTTATTTATGGAAGCTGGCCTCTGATATCGTTCCTTTTTCCTGTGTTTATTGACTAAAAGACTAATAAATAAAATGCCATATAAAATTAGGTAAAAGTTGTCACTTGTTCACATATTTTCCTGCTTTTAAATAGAGATCGAAGCTGTGTTATATAGGTAGTGTTTCCTACAAAACAGCGCACACATTTTTATACCATTCCTCAAATGATGTAATGCAGCTGCTGTAAAGACAACTTTAAAATACCACTCTTTGTAATTAAGCACATCTAGTTACTACGTTCTGCCTACTAACTGTAAATTATCTTTTTATGTAACATTCCAGTTCTACTTTCTTTCAGTGATATATTATCCAAGACAAACATTCTGGCTGGCCCTCGGGCAGAAAGACAAAGCAATCATGTCAGATGTTGACAACATTCTGCAGGGAAGCAGAAGAGTTTGGACAAGAAAAGACGACAAAGAAACCAGAGTCCCACTTCCTCTTACTTGGGGCAAAAACTGGGGAACTCATTGCAGATATGCAATCTGTAGTGGACACAAGGAAGTGCTTACCTTTGCAACACTCACACTGCCAGAATATAACTGTGCTCACTCTTATCTTCACTGCACTCGCAACTTCACGGGGGCATTAGGGTATAGGAGTTTCCACAGCTAACAGCATGTGGCTCCTGTGAAATGACCCAGCCCTTAGGGATCTCCCACCCTTAAAAGGGAAGAGGACCCCCTCCAATGAATGCATTACCAGAACAGGCTACAAATGGGTCAAAGGATGGAGAATCTGTAGCTAGTGGGCAAAAGACAAACACCAAAAATAAACCATACTTGCATATACACACTTTGTGAGAACTTACATCCCCTAAAGGGCAAAACAATCAAATAAGACACAATACACCTGAAGTTGGATAGGAGTAAAAATATCTATGCCCTGCACTTTGGGCACTGGGAGCAGACACACACAAACACCGGCCATTTAGCAAGAAACAAATGTAAAACAATGTTTGTGCCTACACATACCCTGTTATGTATTGCATTCACATTAACTTAAGAAATGTGATAATAACTTGTATGTTTTAGTTTTCTTTTGCTCAATACAGAAACCAAGAATAATTTTTAAACAGACCTGTAAATTAAGCAACTTTTATACTGTCTGTATTCTGCATTTATTGTTGTAAAATTACGTTTAAGCATAAAGTGACTTTTCCGTTTTCCTGTCAAATTACTTGCATTCATGCACCCATTTTATAAAAACATCATTAAACGTTTGTTATTAATAACATGGTACCAACAGTACAAGCACATCTGCTTTTATTCTCAAGTTGCAGGACTTTGAATAAGGAGGGTTTTACTGAGGTAAATGCAACTATAATGAGCACTACAGTTGAAACTGCACACATATGAATGAGTTAAGACCAGATGATTGTGGTACAGTACAGAAAAAGAAAGCAGCTTGCATTTTACTACAAACTCATATGCACTTACTGATATTTGCAAAGAAGAGTAGAGAATTGTCACACTATTTCAATGTTTCCCCACTTTGGTAAAAAACTGTCTTTCAGTGCATGGAAAATTGCTTTGTTGTGCGTTTGTGGCCG
>NC_056733.1:935622514-935640014 GCF_019279795.1 Protopterus annectens | reverse complement strand
CACAACGGCTTGAGTATAAAGGCATCGGCAGACGCCATCTTCTTCAGTGTTTCTTGCCCCAGATGCCAGGTGCCCTCCTAGGAAGGCTAAATTTGGTGAATGGATAAACAATTCCAGAAATGCACAACAGTAATAAATAGATACACCATAAGAGATACCCCCAGCTGAAGGGAAGAGGGGTAGGGACCCATAAAAAAAGTTGCAGAGAGGTAGGAGGGTGGGAAAATCCGACTGCAGTTGCATATCTATCGGACATCTATATTTATGGTAGGTACAAAACTGTACTATGTCCTTCAAGAATGCAACTGCAGTCATAACATATGGGTTGAATACCATAGCCAAGCTGGGGGTGGATGGAACTAAGAGAGGGATGGTGTAGCTAAAATGCCCTGCAGGACTGCCGAAGCAAAGCCTGCTCGGGATCTGGAGTATAAGGGCAGGTTGTAGTGCTTGGTAAATGTATGCACGGAGCTCCATGTAGCAGCCTCTAAAATGTCCTTTGTTGCCACTCCTCTTAAGAAAGCTGTGGATGTGGCTATAGCTCTGGTGGAATGTGGCCTAATATTGGCTGGCACACCTTTTCCATGGAAAGATTAGCAGAATCTGATGCAGTGTCCAATCCATTTTGAGATGGTTTGTTTGGAGATTGCTTTTCCTTGTACTCCAGGAGCATAGGCTACAAACAGTTGGTCAGACTTTCTGGTGGCCTTGGTTCTGTCCAAGTAGTAGCGTAGTTGCCTGTGTATGTCCAAAGTATGCAGCAGTTTTTCCCCCCCTATTTTGAGGATTGGGGAAGAAAGTAGGCAGGTGAATAGCTTGATTTAGAGACACCCTGGAAATAACTTTTGGCATGAATGTAGGATTGGTTCTTAGAGAAACTCTGTCCTGATGAAAAATGAGGAAGGGAGGCACTGCCATGAGTGCCTGTATCTCAGACTCTTCTTGCAGATGTGACTGCCAATAGAAAGACCGTTTTCCATGATAGAAATTGCATTTCTGAAGTTGCTGCTGGCTCAAAAGGAGGAAGAGTTAATTGAGGTCCCATGCAGGTACTGGCTGTTTTCTGGGAGGTTTGATATTCTTTATCCCTCTTAGGAACTGTCTTAGCAAAGGATGTGAAAACAGTGGTGGGTCACAATTGTATTTTGCTGAGATTGCTGAGGCGTGAATCTTTATAGAAGAGTATGAGAGTCCAGTAGGAAACATTTCTGCCAAGTATTCTAATATCTGAGGTATACTCAGTAATAATGTGTCCTGACCCCTGTTGGCATTCCAGATGCTGAATCTCTTCCACTTGGCTGAATAGGTTTTTCTGGTGGAAGGTCTGCGTGCTTCCAGTAAGATCTCTTGAACTGTTTTAGAAAGAGAGTTAGCTAGGGGAGTCATGGTAACCTCCAGGCTGTCAGATGCAATGTTTTCAGGTTTTGATGGACAGTCCTGTAATTGTGTTGTGTTAGAAGCAGGGGCCATAGGGTCAGATGCCACGGTCTGGTCCAAGTTATGCTCAACAGCAGTGGGTACCAGTGTTGCCTTGGCCAGTCTGGAGCTATCAAAATGCCTGTTGGTTGCTCTGCTTTGATCTTCAGTATCACCTTGGTCAGCAGAGGTAGAGGAGGGAATGCATAAAATTTTCAGGGAATTCCAGCTGAAGGAGAGAGCATCCGTTTTGCAGGCTAGAGGATGGTGGGTCCTTGTGCAGAACTTTTCCAGGTGATGATTTAAGTGGGAAGCAAAGAGATCTACGTCTGGTCTTCCCCCATGTCTTTGTTAGTGGTGAGAAAATGTGATGATGCAGCATCCATTCGTGGGGATCCAAAAAATTCTGCTCAGGTTGTCCGCCAGTACATTGTCCTTGCCTGGAACAAACTGGGATTGCAAATGTATCTTCAGACTCAGGGATTTTTCCCAGAGAAGCATTGTTAGTCTGCAGAGGGGATAAGAATGAGTGCCTCCCTGCTTGTTTATATACCACATGACAGTGGTGTTGTCTGTCCTTATTAGCAAATGTCCTTGTAGTGTTTTTTCGAAAGTCTCGATTGCATGTATCACTGCCAACATCTCTTTTTGGTTTATGTGCAGATGTCTTTCCTTTGGTGTCCATAGACCTTGAATGCATCTGCCCTCCATGTGCGCCCCCCATCCATGATCTGAGGCATCTGTTGTAATCATTTGATCTGCCTGAGGTCTGTTGAAAGACATGCCTTTGTTTAACTGACTTGCTTGAGCCCACCACAAAAATTCCTTTTGCAGACATGGAATAAGTGGGATTACGTCCTCTAGGCTTTGGCTGTGTTGGGACCATAAGCTTTTTAAATACCATTGCAGCTTTCTCATATGAAGTCCTGCCAACGGTATCAGAAGAATGCAAGATGCCATGAACCCCAGGGCCTGCAGGATTTTCCTTGCAGTCAGCTGGGAGAGTTTTTCTAGGCCTTTGAAGTACTCTGGTAACTGCTGTTTTTCCTCTGTGAGGTAGGCCATTTGAGTTTCTGTGCCCAGTTTGGCTCCTAGGAAAATAATCTGTTGGGATGGCAGTAGTCTTGACTTCTGAATGTTGACTGTGTATCCCAAGGCCTGCAGAAGTTGAATGACATAGTCCAAGTTTGCTTTTAAGGTTTGTTTGTTGTCTGCTTGTATGAGGCAGTCGTCCAGGTAGGGGTATATTTGAATCCCCTGGAGTCTGCAGTGTGCCACTACTGATGCCAGGCATTTCGTGAACACTCTGGGCGCAGTAGATAAGCCAAACGGCAATGCTGAGAATGGATAATGCTCTGTCCCTGCAAGAAATCTGAGGTATCTTCTGCAGCTTTGTCTGATTGGGACATGCAGGTATGCCTCCTTGAGGTCCAGAGTGACCAGCCAAGACCCTTTGCCCAGCATGGGAAGGAGTTGCTGCAGAGTCAGCATTTTGAACTTTGGCACAATAAGAAAAGTATTTAGAGTTAAGTCCAGTATAGGTCTCCATTTGTTTTCTTTTCTTGGAACAAGGAACAGTCTTGAATAAAATCCCTGGCCTTGTTCCTGAGGCGGAACCCTTTCTATTGCTTTTATACTTAACAGCTTTGAAACTTGAGTGAGTGCCTCTGCCCTTTGATGATGTGGCAGGTTTGGCATGCCTTGTCTTATTGGTAAAAGTATGGAAGTGGAATCTGTAACCCTTGTCTATTAAATCCAGAATCCATTTGTCCTTGGTTAAGATATGCCAGCTTTTTGAGAATAAGGATAATTTTCTGCCCAAAGGTGCTTCTCTGAGCCTTTGTAGGCGGTATGAAAGTCAAGTCATTGTGATTGTCCTAGTGGTGCAGCTGGGCTGTCTGCGCCACTTCTTTGATTTGTAGGTTGCCATTGGCAGCCCCTGTAGGATCCTCGGTATTGCCCTCTACCTCGGGCATGCCTGCTTTTTCCCCTTTGAAACTTGTCAGAGCCTGGGAAGGACCAATTCTTTGAAAGCCAATTTCTGCTGAATCTGGGTGGCTGAACCTGAAGGAAATCCTTGACTGTCTGTACTGACTTGGCTTTTTCCTCTATGGATTTCAGTACATCTTGTGCATTAGCACCAAACAGCTTCTGTTTTTCCAAAGGTGCATCAAGTAACTTTACTTTAACATGGTCAGGCAAAGACTGATCTTTTAACCAAGCATGTCTACGTATCACAGCCCCAGTCATAGCTGCCCTACATGAAGCTTCCAATGAATCATAACCACACTGAAGAAAATGGTTGTTAACCTGCTGAGTGTTATGTATATGTTCCTGCAATGCCTTTCTATCAATAGGCTCAGGAGAGGCTAATTTTTTCTGTAAATCATCCAGTAAAAAAATCCTGGTACTGAAACATGTGAAAAAGGCAGTTAAGTGACCTCATGGCTAGGGTGGTTGAGGTATAAACTTTTTTACCCCATCTCTCCAGGGACCTAGCTTCCCTGTCCGCTAGCAGTGGATTTTTGGCAGTGGAAGAAGCCACTCCCTTGGGGCCCTGTGAAATAGTTTCTAGATCCACTGAGTGGACCTTAAAGAGATGCTTGTGAGTGTCAGGGACCCTATAATATCTGTCTGGTTTGACAGGAGCAGGGGGGAAGAGAATCAGGGTTAGCACTGGAATCAGAGAAAACATCATCCAAAACATCCATAACTGGAGGAATAGCTAAAGGTCTGTGCTGGGAAAGCTTGAGGAAGGTACGCAGCCGTTTCCTGGGAGAATTCCTGACCCTGCCATTTAAAATGTTCCCTCAGAGTGCAGGACTTCAAACGAGAAATCCTCTGGAGGAGAGGCAGAGGGAATTGATTCCTCAGCATCAGAGTCCTCGTAAGCCTGGAAGGATTCTTCTTTGGTATCAGAATGCTCAGAATCCCCAGAGGCTTCATCTGAAGAGAGGTTGTCAGCCTGCTCAGTTCTGGGCCTTTTCTCTGCAGGTGGCTGAGAACCTCTGTCAGGATGGAGCTGAGACTCCCTGATAAGAGAAATAAGATCTGCAGCAAGAGACATGATCTGTTTATCAGAAGAAGGGGCCTGAGCAGTAGGTTTAGGATGGGCCTTGGCCTGGCCGGCGGCCTTAGCACGTGCAAAGGCCTTGATGGACATGGATACAGGAGGCCTAGCAGCCCCACGTGCAGGAGTAACCTTGTCTACAGAAATGGTGTCTGGTAGATCCAAAACTTCGGTTTCCGGAGGAAAATCAACAACCGGCACCAGAGAGATCTCAGAGACCGAAGGTTGTGTTAACGCTGTGTCGTCAGCCTGGAGCGGTTGGATTACCGCTTCCGAAGGGACCGAAGCACTAGCGGAGGGTTTAGGAGTAACATCGGTGGTGGACGCGGGCCGATGATGTCGGCCCCGGTCCTTTTGTTTTTTGGCAGATTGAGTTGTCGGTTGATCTGACGGCATGATATACGTGAAAGATTCACCGAAAAAGTCTTCAGCGAATTCTGCCCGGCGCCTGAGAGTGCGCTTATTAAAGCAAGCACAGGCAGCACAGGCCGAGACGTCGTGGTCTGGGCCCAGGCAAGGGAGGCAGTAAGAATGGAAGTCCTTATGAGGTATTTGTTTACCACAAGACAAACAATTATTAACTTTCTCAATTTGTTCTGACATCGGCTGAGGCAAGAAAAAATGTTCCCCAACGGGGTACTTAGCTTTTAGATGACTTCGGTACTGAAAACACAGGAGCTGACCAACCGGCACTTGCGAACTGCTTCTGCTTCGGGCACCGCACGGCAAGAAAGACTGGAGAAGATGGCGTCGGCCGATGTCTTTATACTCCAGCCGTTGTGACGTCGGAGAGGGGGGGGGGCACCAGCCGACGCCGGACCCAGACTTTGGAATTCGGCCGACCGAGGGCTGCCTGAGGCAGGACAACCCATATGTTATGACTGCAGTTGCATTCTTGAAGGACATCATCTCGAACATCCGGAGGTTAGGGGGACGGAGGGGGGGGGGGTCGGTTGCTGACAAATGAAGTTTACCTACTCAGATGGAACATTATGGCGAGTACATAACTTCTTAATCTGAAGTAGTTAACTTCATTTGTGCATCAACCTATGGGACAGAGTCCTCAGCTACCTAAATCTTGGGCAGTCCTCAAGGAAGGATGTTCCGGAGCACTGCAGAGCCAAAGGATGCTCTCCCTCTGGAGACAATATCCAGCTTGTAGTGATTACTGAAGGTATGAGATGAAGCCCATGCTGCTGCTGAGCAGATATCAAACGAGAGTCTAGAATGAAAGGCTGCCGAGGTAGAGACAGACCGGGTAGAGTGGGCATGAACTCCTAGAGGTGCAGGCCGACCAGTACTTTCATATGCCAACAGAATACACCGAGAAATCCATCTGGACAGTGTGACACTGCCAAATTTAACTTAGGAAAGGCGGTTTCCAAAGGAAATGAACAGCTGATGTGATTGCCTATGACCAGCTGTTCTGTGTAAATAAAAGCGCAGTTGTCTGTACAGCTCCAACAGATGTAACTTATGTTCCCCTTTGTTTTGATAGTTGGGGGAAAAAAACTGGTAGGTCAATGGACTGACTAATATCCGATTCGGATGCAATTTTTGGAAGAAAAGAGAGATTGATCCTGAGGTAGACTCTGTCTTGGTGGAAGGACAAATAAGGTAGTTTTGCAAAAAGGGCTTGAATTTCGGAAACCCTTCGAGCTGAGGTGATGGCTACAAGAAAGGCAGTTTTCCATAAGAATCTTAGATCCACTGAAGCTGCAGGTTCAAAGGGAGGGGCTGTAAGTGCCTGCAATACCAAAGTTAAGTCCCAAGGAGGGACTGCTTCCTTCACCAGGGGTCTGAGTAAGGAGGTACCCTTCAGAAAGGCCTTGCATAACTTGGAGATAAACGGTCCAAAGTCGCTTCCTACGTGATAGTGAGATGGCCGCTAACTGAACCTTGACTGTAGAGGAGCTGGCGCCCTGATCGAAGAGTCCTGATAGGAAATCTAACACCGCAGGCAACGGAGCTGTGAAAGGATCTAGATCTCTGTGCTCCGCCCAAATAGAAAAACGTTTCCATTTGCTATCATAGACCTTTCTGGTGGATGGCTTATGCGCCGCCACCAGAATAGCTTTGACCTGGGAAGAGATACCGGGAGTCCTAGCTAACCTTGGAACTGGATCAACCAAGCCGTGAGCTTGAGGCTGTCCAGATTCGGGGTCGGAAGATCCAATGGATGGGTTACGAGATCTGGAATGGGATCCACAATCCAGGGAGGATTCACTAGGTGAGACCAAAGATACGGAACAAAGCCAGGCAAGGCCAGAATGGGGCAATGAGTATTATCTTGTTCTGCAACCGACTGGCTTTCTGAAGAAACTTCAACATCAGCAGAAGAGCAGGATAAGTATAAAGGAGACTGGGGGGGCCAAGCATGCACCAGAGCATCTCGTGGGGATTCCCTGGGAGGGGGAATTAGAGCGAAGTAGTCGTTGCATTTCACATTTGAAGGAGAAGCGAAAAGATCGCAACAAGGCTGACCCCAAGTGGAAAATATCTGCTTCGCTACTTTTGGGTTCAGAGACCACTCGTACGGCGAGAGGATGGTGTGACTCAACTCGTCTGCTAAAATGTTGGACCATCCAGTATGAGAAAGCGGCTGGTGGAAATAGCCCATTCCCACACTCTCATGGCCTCTCGACAAAGGGGATAAGACCTGGTTCCTCCCGGTTTGTTGAAGTACCAGACTACTGCCATGTCCGTCTGGATTGCAAGTGTTACTACGGGAAGAAGGCTCTGTAGTGCTTGCAACGCCAAAAGCACCGCCCTCACCTCTAGGACATTTATATGCAGAGAGGTCTCCGTGCTGTTCCACGCGCCTTTGACTGTCCTGCCCGCACAATGCCCCCCCACCCGAGACGAGAGGCGTCCGTGGTCACCGTGGTTAGGGGAGGTGACATAGAAAAGGGGCGACCCTTCTGGAGGTCCGGGGATTGGAGCCACCATAAGAGGGCCTCCTTGAAAACCCTGCTGAGAGGAATAGGGTGGTACAGAGGGAATTGCAGAAAAGACCATTGAACTTGGAGAGTCCACTGCATGACTCATGTTCAGACGCGCCATTGGCAATAGGTTGATGGTGGCCGCCATCGAACCCAAAGCCCTCAGGACCAATTCCGCTGGGGGTGCCTGGGGTAGGAGGATGGCCCGCACATGGAGTCTTAAGGTCCGCACTCTGTCTGGAGTTAAGAGGGCTACACGCCTGTTTGTGTCCAACCTTGCTCCGAAGAAATCTATGGTTTGAGTTGGAGAAAGGGAAGATTTCTCTATGTTGATAGTAATCCCCAGCCGGGCCGCTAGATGAAGAAAGGAGTTTCTGGCTGCGCAGAGTAGATGCCTTGTGGGGGCGGTCAGGAGCCAGTCGTCTAGGTATGGGAAAACCTGAAGGCCCTGCAGTCGCAGGTGGGCTGCTATCACTGACAGAACTTTGGTGAACACCCTGGGGGCTGAGGCGAGACCAAAGGAAAGGGCCCTGAATTGGTAATGGCCGGCTCCTAGCCGGAAGCGGAGAAACCTCCTGGATAGTCTGTCCATCAGAATGTGGTAGTATGCATCCTTGAGGTCTATAGAGCACATCCAGTCGTTCTCCCGCAGGAGGGGGAGAATGGATTGAAGAGTGACCATCCGGCACTTTTCCTTGGTTACTGACAGGTTCAAGAGGGATGGGTCGAAGATCGGTCTGAAGTCCCCCGTCTTTTTTGACACCAAGAAGAACCTTGAGTAAAAGCCTGATCCGTACTGGTCTGGGGAGACGTGCTGGATGGCTCTTTTTTCTAGCAGCCGCTGGATTTCCCCAGCTGCGGCCTCCCTCTGCTTGGGTGGGACGATGGGGAGGTGTCTGGGATTGTGAGGGAAATGGGAGAAAGGGATCTGGTAACCTCTGGATATGATGCGAAGCACCCAGCGGTCGGTCGTGATGGACTCCCAAGCTACTAGGTGCCTCGAGAAGCACCCCCCCTCCCCGACTGCCTCCAGAGTGGAGCAGTCGGGTAACCCTTCAGGGCTGTTGCGTGGGCTGGTCAGAGAACGGTTCTCTGGACCCAAAGTTCCTTGGGCCCCCTCTGCCTCTAGGGCGGCGTCCATCCTGTCCTCCTCTGCCAAAGGACTGGGGGGGTCCGGAGCAAAACGGGGCTGTTGCGACTTCCGGAACCACATCTTCTTCTGTCCCTTTTGGTTCTTGGAAAAGGACCTCTGGGGAGCAGAGAAGCGGACTCCGACAGCAGACGTCTTCCCGTCCTTCTCACTCTGGACCCTTAAAGGGTTCCGTGAAATCACAATGGCGGAGCCAGGCCTGTCGCCTCATAACGACGCCTGCTACGCTAGCTTTAGCGGCCCCTTCCATGGCGTGGGACAGTAGCCGCATAGAGGTGTTAGAGATGGACCCAAGAGTGGCCATTTGGGAAGAGTACAACTGTTTGTCCTCCGCCAACATGGACTCCGGGGGTGACGCGGCGTACTCTTTGATAAGGTCTCGCTGCAGTTGTATGACATGCGCCATGTAGTTCAGTGACCTCACTGAGAAGGTAGCTGAACTAAACCCGCTTCCCTAATCGATCCATCGACAGAGACTCCTTGTCTGGAGGATGGACCGAGGGACTCTCCTGGGCCAATTCACTTTTAGTGGCCGCCACCACCAACATGGCATCTACAGGGTTCCCTTACACCAGTGGGATCTGTCAAAAGATGGGCGAAGTATTTTGTCAGGTCTTTTTGGGACTGGCTCCACAGTGTCCGGCTCCTTCCACGCCCTGGTAGTGATCGGATCTACCAGGGGGTCAGCTGGAGGGGACACCCAAGAGGTAGACGGGCCTGCTTCAAACGCCTCCAGGAACACAGATTCGTCCGAGGTAGGCTTTGGGGCAGACCACCCCCCCCAATCCTTGAGCATCTCCACGAGGTCTCCAAATGAAACGTCCTCAGGGGGTGATCTTGGGGAACCTTCCCCTTCCTCCAAATCTGTGTCCTCGGTCAAGGACTCGGGGGTGTCCAAGTGCCTCCTCTTGCACTTGCGAGGTATCTCCTCGGGGGGGCTGTCCGAGGAGACCTCACCAGCAACGTCATGTTCCAATGGAATGACCTGGGACGTCGAAGCAGGCTGTCCCTGGGACTGGCTGATGGAAGTCTGACCCATCTGAGATGGGGTGCAGGGTGGAGCTGTAGCGAAGGCCGGGGGTCTGGAATCCCTCAACAGAACCCTCTCCACTATGTCAAATGCCGAAGGAGAGCCACTCTCTCTCGAATCGGAGAGCAGACCCTCCCTCAGATCAGACGGGCGGATCGAGGCCGGAGCAGACGCGGTCAGATCCAAAGGTCCAGTATGCTCAGACCTGGGAGGAGCCGCAGGCACACTGAGACCATCAGATCCAAAGCTTAGCTCTTGGCTCCCGGCTCCGAATACTGTCGGCGCTGACGCTACCCGGCTCCAAAAACTCCGAACCCGGGAAGGGGGTCGGAGAAGGAGCAATTGGGGCAAAAAAAGGTGTTGAGCTCCCCCCAAGTGCGGGGGGAGACAGGAGAACTCCCATCTGCAGCTGGGCCTGGAGGAATCTTATCATCTGGTCCAAGTCTGCGTCCGTCAGGCTTCGGGTGGATCTGGGTGAGGCCACAGAGGCGGGATGGGAGTGCCGCCTCGATGACCTCGACGGGGGCTGGGCCTCCTCCTCCTCCGGACCTGGTGAAAAAGAAGGAGACCGAAGCCAAGGGGTGGAAGGCTCGGAAGTCCTGGAGGGAGAAGACCGCTTAGCCGACGGGGACGATGAAGAGGCCTCGGCACGCTGCTTGTGATGCTTCTCCTTCCGCTTCTTTTTCCTGGACTCCCTATCCTCCTGGCCCGAAGCGGGAGGTTGAGTCCCGGCCAGTGGAAGGGAGGCAGGAGTGGCAGTAGCCGCAGCAGGAGCCACAGTGGGACCGGAGGCCGAACCAGAGTCCTGGGGCAGCAGTCCCACCAGAACCAGCTTAGTCCTCCGGTCCTCAAGTGCCCTGGGGTTGAACGCCGCACATATGGAGCAACCTGAAGACAGGTGTCCAACCCCAAGGCACAACACACACCGAGTGTGGTCATCCGCTGGGGATAGCTTATGGCCACACTCGGTACACTTGGAAAAAAGAGCTTTTGGGGCCTCTGACAAAGAAAAACACACACGCTAGGCCCCAACATACAGCACACTCCCCAACGCACTAATGAGGGTGGGGAAGGAAACTATGAAGAAGATTAACAGACAGGTAAAGGGAAAGGGACCTGTACACAATACACGCACACTAAATTTAAAAAAGGGGGGAAAAAAAGGGTAAAATTCTCTCACAAAGACGGTAAGCCTGGAACTCAGTGATTGAGCTGCTGGATGAAACCGCGGCAAACTAGATCGGAGGTCAGGTAGGGTTGGCAGGGGATTATAAGTAGAGGGAGGAGCTTGGAGCTCAGATCTATGCTGTTGGAAACTGCCGGCTCGGATCCGAAGACCCATAGGTTGATGCACAAATGAAGTTAACTACTTCAGATTAGGTGTTACCAAAAATGATCTTCACGGACCCTCTTCCAGTGGGCAGCTTGGTGTTGGCAAAGCATGCTGGGTCTGTGCTGTCTTGTGATTTTATAAGTCCCCTTCTTTCGTGCACCCCACAGACACAATTCTAAAGACCACACTTTTTCCCAAAAACCTTTCTTCCATACAAAGCCTACAGCCTTCTCTCTGCCACTGGTCATTTGCTCATTCACACAAGCAAAGCATACGTTTCAATCGACCATTAAGTCCACATTTTCAAAGTACATGGGGGGGCAGCAGTAGATCAACTTATTGGTTCAAATTTGCTTCAGTGGCTACACTGGGCACAAATTAAGACATTCACTCTGATGGGCATTCCTCTGATGGGCATTCTGTCTATGAAAAAGGCAAGGGAGTTAACACAGATTGTATTTCTAAAATTCTGGCAGTAACAACGGCCACCAGAAATGGGATTTTCCATGATAAACTTCAGCTCTGCTGGTTCAAAATACAGATATGTTAAAACAAAGATCCCAAAGATGGATTAGATCACTGATGGGAAGAAGCAAACATACAATACCCATAAAAAAATCTTGCAAAATGTTAGAGAAGCCGAACACAAGGAGTTTGTCCCCTAGATAGAAAATAGACATGGATAACAAATGAGTTATGAAAGAAAAACAACAATGGCTAGTCAAAAACCTATGACAAGCATTCAAGAATAGCAGAGACAGAAGCAGTAAAAGGATCCAGACCACTGGCCACTGTCCAAACAGAAAATCAAATACATTCGCTGTCTTAAGTCTTCCTGTCGTTCTGTCTATGGCAAATGTTGGGTCTGAACAACTCTTTAAGGGTACAAAAGGCTCCCAATCAATAGTAGAATTGTACTAACTATATGACTAGCTGAAAGGAACAAATTCCCAAGAGGAACTTGCTATATTTATGCATTAACAGAGTTATAAAGGGCATCCTGTGCAGAAGCTGCTCCAGAAGAGGTCAGCACAGCAACGGGAGCCATTCTTATTAGCAAGGCCACCACGAATCTGGAAGAACAACTTTGCCTTAATACAATTTACCATTTTTTTTTTTTTTTTAATTTTATGCCCCAGATATCTGCTGACCACTGGACCCTCTCTTGGATAATCAGCCCATTCGTGCCCCTCATCAGGTGGGACCTGACCAAAAAAAGTAATCAGACAGGCATGGAGTGGCTCAAGCTTTTACCTTTTTTCCCTTTCCCTCGTCTTGGGTGCACTTGGAGAGGTGCTGACAGGGGGCATGCAATGGGTATGTCTGCAGAGGAAGCCTCTCAACTCCCTCAAGAAGCATTCCCTCCAAGCAGCACTGTCCCTCATTCCATGGCACAAATGGCAGCCACTGCAGTCTTCAACACAGTGGGCTCCAACCCATTTGCCTAAAGTGCAAGGCAAACTCAAACTCGCTCTCCCCAGGTGGCATGAGCGATCATGCCCCTTCACATACTCTGCTAATGCTAGGGCTGCTAATTGAACATGGGGTCTATCCCTCTGCATCACAAACCAAGGATATGGACTTGTGAAGAAACTGGATGATCAGAGGAAATGAAGGAAAATACATAGGAATCCCATGGGTATCCGTGCATATCTGGGACCCCACCCCCCACCTGCGCAAATGGATAACAGAATAGAAGTTGCTGCAACTTCTATTGCTTGGGAAAGCAAATGGATCCAGAGAGACAGTCTCTGTGCTACACACAAGTTAAAAGAACACTCGGCATGGCATCGCAGAATGTGAATAGCCTGCAGAAAGCGATACACAGACATGTCCCTCTCAAGATCTCCCGAGAAAAGAGGCTGGACTGGCTGCCTTCCTGCTGACATACCGTGCCAATCCAAAGCTGCCTGTGCTACTGCACCACAAAGATGGACGGCTTCTAAACAGCCTGCAAAGTGAAAAGGACTGTTCTCATTTCCACAACATTTACATTCATACTGGCCTCTCTCTGTTGCTACACATCTGCACCTGAAGAGACATCTGTGTTAGTGGCTACTGTCAAATTGGGAGGTTGGAAAGATCTGTTCAGAGACATGTTGGAGTCATCAGTTTAAATGCTTCATGCAGGTCTTGGAAATTCAGACAGTGAAAGGGCAATGAAACTAAAAACTGGTCCCAGTGCATCTTCAATGTCTACTGTAAGACTTCCCTGGAGGCAAAGGGCAGCTGAAAAGGACTGAATCTGAATGATCTGGCTAACTGAGTTTTTAGAAGGGTAAAAGCCTACATACATGTAAAAAGGTTCATGAAACTGGGAGCCCAGAGGGCATCCTAGGAATGAAAGCATCACATGGGTATAACTAACTCTGCACTGTCCACACAGATTCACAAGAACTGAACACTGTTAGAAAAGACCATCTTCTCCATCACACTGCCCATTCTGGGGTCTGCTAAGTGCCATTATCCAAGTATGGAAATAATACACCCTACATTCTGGAGTACACAGTAAGAAAATAAAAACTTAGTGAACATGAAGGCTATGGTCAACCCAAACAGCATCATCCAGTACAAGTACCTGCAACAACTGGACCCAAAGCACAGAAACCGCCTAAAACTCCTCAACAATTTATATGTACCGGTAGAAGTATTGGAGGTCCATCAGCACATCCAGTCTCTTTCAGGAAGACAAGAAAAGACCGATCTGCACCATGACAATGCAAAAGGGACACTTAAGAATTATCGAATGTAGCAGCAGACTGTGTAGGCCCTCGTTCCTTAGTTTTCATTAGCACTACAACATATCTGGACTTAAAGCCCTACTCCTTCGGGTTGCACAGGACCTCCTGGATCACGCTCTTATGAAGAGGAGTCGAAAACATCTTTTCTTGCTGCAAACTTGGATGTGCGATATCTGGAAGGGAAAGTGACAAAAGCCTGGGAGGGACAGAATGGAATTTTATAGCCCAAAGTTATATATTCCTTGACCCACTTGTTAGTGGCTATCCATACTAACAAGTAGAACAACTGGCCTCCCCAATTACCTCCAAAGTGGGACAATCGGTCAAGGTATACTACAGGCCCTAGACAAAGTATGTTTTTCTTTTCAGAGTTGTAAAAGTTCTTGGCAAAGGCAAGTTAGAAAATAATTCCTTTTCCACTGTGACTAAAGGGGAATTCAATCTAGCTAATTTGTGGAAGATAAGAAATAGGATTTGTTATTTAGCTGAAGGGCTGTGCAACTACTACTGTACTGTGACTGCTTCCCACCCACCCACCAGCTACAGCCCTATTGTGTTTTTAAACTTGGTGGCTTTTGGGCCGTCCAACCCTACTTTAAATTTGACTCATAAGGCTCGAGTAACTTTCCAGTTCATACCATCCCACTCAGGTAATATACCCTGTAAATTTCAGATTATTAATCCTCATCTCCCATCTTACATGAAAACCTGTAACATTTGCAATGGGTTACCAAGCACTGGTGAGCCAAGGAACCGCTTCCGATAAATTAGCTTGGGCTTACTAGTACAGTTTTTGTTCCTGGTAAGAAAAGGACCAGAAGGACATTACTTCCTAGCATTCAGAGAGATGACCAGTGACTGGAAAGCTAGAACATTTCTTCTTAAAAACAAGCTTGGGATTTTAATGTTACTACATTGCTCCTGGTACAAGAAGGCGCAGAAGCATCTCTCTCGTTTGGCCTTGATTTTGAAGGGACAGCCCTGATTTCAACTCATATTTTAGCTCACTCTTAATCCCTCTAAAAACTGGTGACTTTGGAAAAAAAAGGTGGTGAATTACATTTAACAAATGATGACAATAACTACAGTTAGAGTTATTTTACTAGAAAATGGACATTACTTCACATTTCCTTTTTCTGTTAATGCCTCAAGTTGACAGTATTAACATTTTAAAAGTGTCCTTGATTTGTTGAGAGCCATGAGCAGAGAGGCACTGATTCCTGCTGGTCTCCAATAGGGCAGTGCAAATGAGACTTAATGAAAACCTCTTCAAGGTCTTTGTGCAACATGTCTTTCTGCAATGTCCAAACTCCAAAAAAGAACAAACTGCTCAAACAACAAAAAAGCAAGCAGGCTGTAAGTACTCCAAACCACACAATTTATTGTGAGCGCTTTCGTCAGAGACGATGCTCCAACTTCATCAGACAAAAGAAGAGAAAACAATTAACCACTTTACGTACTTGCAAGTGGATGCAATTAACCCATTCACAAAATTAACCATCAGTGAATTACATTCACTAATTCATGTAGGTTTATAAAAACATCTAACGCCATTATGGCAACAGTAAACAATTCAACTAATGCAAGATATCTTCTCCATTTACAGTATGTATACTTAAAACCATATACAAAACATAGAGACCTATACACAAGTACATGCATATAATAAACTACATACATTAAAGATTAAAAATTAACAAGGTATAATACCCTTTCAGCTAAAATTAGGGGAGCTACACACAGTTGATACAAGTGTGAATAATTATAAAATAAAATTTAAACTTGAATGATTTTTACTTTATATATATTTATTTTTAAATGGAGGAATAATGTGTGAATAAGAGACCAAAAAAGCATGATCCAATAGACGAGTATATATAAATGCAACCTTATAGTAAATATGACGCTGACTGTAGGTAGGCAAACAAAAGCCAATGTGACACTTACTGTAGAAAGGCATACAAAATATAATTAAACACTTAGTTAAAAAAACTAAAGTGCTGGTCCACAAGCTAAAGGCACTACCTAGCAAGTGCTTTAAGCTTTAAAAGGCATTTGATTGATACATATTCATTAAGGCCAGGCGGTATCTGGGCCAATGTGCGAACTTGCCACATAAGTTCACATTCCTGAAGTTTAAGTTCCCATGGACCTCCTCATATATTATGTTCTAACTGTTGTATTACTGCAAACACAAACTTGTGAGTGCGGTAATCTAAAATGTGTTTTGCTAACGCAGTTGTAGTAATCTGTGTATGCTGTACTGGTGTTCGTATATCCTTTGTTTTATTTTTCTTTCGGTTTTGCCAACTTAATACAATGCGCACCCCTCACGTAAGGCTACATAGACTACCCCTTTGGTGCCAGTTAAATTTGCCTTCTATATTGTATGTTCTGTTCCCAATACAATGTTTGTTGCCAGTCTTAATAAATTTACACTGAGGGCAACTACCACATTTTGCCATACCAAATCTACCCTTGCATATTTTTTGCTGTTTCTCTAACAGGCATTTCATATTGGGTCCCCTCCTATATGTGAATCGTGAGGCTGCTTCCAATATTTTATTAAGACCATTGTCTTCCAAAATTATGGTCCAGTTCTTAAGAAGAATGTCCCTAATGTTTTTGGAATCTGTAGAATTGGTAACAAGAAATCTTGTGCCTGTATCAAGTGTTGGGTTCACCCTCTTTTGAATTGGCTGTTCAAAAGATGCATTATGTATTGCTTCATAGCCTTTGTATACAATAGGTCTAAAATACCTTGACAGCTTTTTAGTATTTACCTCATGGAAGATGTTAAAGAAAACTTAGTGGGTACCCTCTCTTAAGGAGCACAGATTTTAACAAATCGCATTCTATCATGTAATCATTGTCACTCTAAACCATCCTGGTAGCCCTAACTACCTGACCCTTGACAACTGCCTTCTTCTGATGGTAAGGATGGCTACTTGAAAAATGTAAACAAGCATTTGAGTAAGTGGGTTTATGACATGGTGGTCGCTTATCTACTATTCACCCTATCTTTAAACCGATATACATCCAAAAAGTTAATGGAATCTATGCCCACTTGGAATGTAAATTCTAGAAACTCTGTTAAAGTGGTGATATCTGCAATAAAGGACTCTATACGAGTGGCCTCACCTTTCCAAATGAAACATGTCATCCTGGTATCTTGTATACCAAACCATGTAATCTTTGAACATTGTGTTGTTGAACAAAAATAATTTTCTCCCAGTAGGCCATCACGCAGTTGGCACAACTGCTACCACAGGGTGAACCCATTGCAATACCGGTTTTCTGAAGAAAAAATTGCCCATTAAACCATAGGAAATTGTTAGACAAGACCATGTCTAGAAGGGTTTCAGTGACATAAATTTCTCCCCCAGCCAGTCCTTTCATGAACAAAAATTCTCTAGCCCACTCAATACCTAACTCTTCTGGTATCACTGTGTAGAGATCTTTAATATCTACTGGAGGAAGATAAAATTCTCATTAAATTCCAAGTTGTTTATGTTCTCAAGGAAACGCCATGAGTCACGGCAGATTTGTAGGTTTTAAATCATCATCCACAAATTTAGCACTTGCATACGTAAAAGACCCCCTCCCATCCACTATGGGTCTGAATGGGGGGTTGTTCAGGTCCTTGCGGATTTTAGGAGAAGCAAAAAAGCGTTGGTATAATAGGTGCTGGCACTGTCAAATACTGAAGTTTATCAATGTCTATGCTCCCTTTTAGAAATAAATCATTCAAAATGCTATTAATCCTCCTATAAGCGCCACTGACTTCATTACGGCTGACATGCTCATAAACATCACTG